>NW_013954080.1:9897-23575 GCF_001266775.1 Austrofundulus limnaeus
ACACACACACACACACGTGTGTGTGTGTGTGTGTGTGTGTGTAAGGCACTATTTTATTATGTAAAAGAATTACAAGGGCTAATATTTGCATGTCTAGGGAAGAAAATATAAAATATATAAAACAGGGTTCTTTCATATTAATTACCACTGCTTGTACTATTTTGTACTATTTTTATAGATTTGTGTATAATATTGCTTTGTATTTTTATTTGTAAATACCTGTAAAGTTAACCTCAATGTATTCTGTGTATATATTGATATGACTTCGCCTATCAAAATAACGTAACCATTATATGAATGTCCATTATAAGTATGCAGTTTTATAACAACATGTCTCAACTTTACAACAAAAAAAATCTGTTTGAAAAGCCGATGAAAACGGACCAAGTTATGGTTATTTAAATAGTAAATACACCACACACATTCATGTTAGGAGTGGGCAAGCTCCCCGTCCCAAGATGGCCGCCATGTGAGGACGTCTGTCTCCATTGGCCAACAGCGGATACGACTTATCTAGTCTTTATATATATCTATGGTTTAAATAATGACTTTAATTCCTGTTAGCACATATCACTAATATCCTCCTACATTTTTCACCTTTCAGGCTGATGACACATATATGCAGCTGAAGAAGGACTTAGAGTATCTGGATCTAAAGGTGAGAAAATAGCTATTTTTTTTGCTGGACCTTCACTGATTTGATTCTTTAACATTTAGTGTATCTTGCTGACACACTCTTCTTCTGTCGAACCAAAGCAGCTGCAACAGGCTTCTGTGTGTAACTAAGCATTCCCAAAGACTAAAGCGTAATGGTCTCTAACTCTCGACTGCTTTTAGAAGCGTCTCAGCCAAAGCAGCCGTCATAATGTGACTGCGGCTCTGTGTCTCTGTGATTCTTGACTCCCAGATCAGAGCTCTAGAGCCGCTGATCCTCGCAGTTCACAGTTTACTACTGCACTGCACTGCTGGGCCTCTCAGGCCTATAATGAACGTAAGCTCAATGTGTCTGTGCGTAAGTGTGTGTGTGTGTCTGCCCAGTGAATATTCTGAAACGAGAGGTACGCTCCATCTGTGCATTTCTGCCTCTGCATGTTTGTAGTGTGATGAGAGTAAGGAGCTGTAGTCTCTCCATGTCTGTGAGAGTGCTTCTTTCAGGCGTCTGTGTTCCAGAAAAAATATCCCATCGCTTTACAGCACAGTACTCACAGATCAACCAGCATTAGACCTTTGATGTCATTTCCTCCCCTTCCCCACCTACATGTGGCTGTGTTGACAATGCTGTTGAATTCTGGGCATGGGATGGCTCGGCAGTGCATGTGTTGTGGCTGTGGCTGTGAAATGGCGGTGGTTGTAAAGCCAGCTGCTTCTACCATCATCTCTGAAACGCTGCACACCTCCTCAATGCTGCAAAGCTGCAAAATTTTGTTCTGACAAATAGTTTCCAATTGTAAGGAGAAGCTTTTGTCAGGAAATTTTGTTGTGCATCTAGTAGTTTTAAATGCAGGCACTGTACTGTTATCTTTCGATTCAAAGTGAGCACTTTGTGAGCACGTGTTAAAGGCAAATCGTTTTGTGCAGAGCTTCAAAGTCTCCATAGCCACTGTGTTGTTCATGACAAGAGCTGATTTTGTGTGCCAGAAGTCACTCATAATGTCATGTTCCTAAAGGTAGAAGAATGTCGCAGAGACTGTAGTCCACCCTTTTGCCTTGTAGTCGTTTCCAGCTGCTATATGTGTTTTGCACCTTAAATACCAGGAAATCAGACAGTTTGTTTTAGCATATAAATAAAACCAAGTATTGTTTCTTATTTTTTAATTTTCAGGTAGCTGGAAGTCAGACATTGAAGGAATCAGGGAAACCTGTGAAAGTTGCAGAAAGCGATGTGGATGTAAGTATTAGATTAAAAACTCCTAAAAAGATTCTCTTCATAAATAATTTACACTCAGTTTTAATTCCTCTAATGAAATGTATTTATTTATAAATAAATTTATTTATGTAAATACTGTAGATGTCAAGGAAGAGTTTAATTCTCAAAATGTTTCATCTAGTTCTTTTACTTTGATTAAAAAAACGTATTGCAATTAGGCCGAAGTGGGTAATTAATGTGTTAATGTGCAAAAACGTTTAACTGGGTTATCATTGTGATTGTAAGTGTTCTAAGTCATGTAAATGTATGATTTTTAAATTAAACTCAGCTTAGCTTTTCTACTGTCTGCTTCACAAAGTGTGCAATGAAACTGGCTCTGGGTCAATTGCTATTTTCACAAAATTGTATCTCTGAAACTTTGGCTACGTTCACACTGCAGGTCTTAATGCTCAGTTCCGATTTTTTGAAAAAATCAGATCTTTTTGTGTTGAACGTTCACATTACATTTTAAATGTGACCTGCATCAGACCCCTGTGTGAACGCTCCACAGCACTGATGTGACACACATGCGCAGTAAAAGACGTGACGTCTCATCAGCCGGCTTGTTTATTTACAGAGCTAGCATGGATGCTACATTTTGCACATCGAATCAGAAGTTGTTGTTTAATCAGAGCCGATTAAATAATTATCTGACCTGCTTCTTTAGTTCAGTGTTTATATCTGAACCTGCCTCTGACCGGGATGCTCCAGTGAAGCTTTTTTTTTTTGAAAGAAACTACGAGCTGGAAAAAAGTATCGACCGAGCAGCTAACTTTAGGATCGATACTCTCAGCGACCCAGGCTGGACATCGTTATTATCATACTAATGTAAAGTAAAAAGATGAAGCAACTGGACTTGTGGTTTGGAGCTGTAAACACATGGAGCTACAGATTTAAATAGCGAGACTTGAGGTTAGTGTCTAATCGGTCCTTCACCCCCTCCTTCTGATGAAAAAGTCAGATGAATGTGACATGAGCGTTCACACTGCAGTCACTTTTAAAACATCAGATATGTATCTGATTTAAAACCACATACTGAAACAGCCTGGGTCGGATTTAAAAAAATCGGATTTGTCTCGTTCAGACTGTCATAAAAAAAATCGGATATGAGTCAGATGGGTCAAAAAAATTGGATTTGGGTCGGATTTGCCTGCAGTGTGAGCGTACCTTTTGTTCACCACTTATAGCAGTTTAGAATTGTAAGGGACTTATTGGCCGTGACTCACTTCGAGTCTGACTTTTGGAACCCAAACCCTTTTACAGTTTTTAGCAGTTCTGTGTGGTTTCCTTTCATTAAGTCAGTCATACTTAAAGTAATTTATAGTGATTTTTAGGACATATGTTTGTTCACTCAAAATGCCTCATAGAGCATTATTGTTGTAAACATTATTGATGCATTATTCCATCAGAGCAAGAAATAGAAAAGTTTTTTTTCTGACGTTCTGACAATCTTTCAACTAACTAACATTAGTTCGACTTCACAATTTTGAGTTCCGCTGCAACTGAAATGCAGCGTGAGGCCAGGCCTTACAGCGCAAAAATGCCTTTAGGTTTAGGGTATGAAAAGAAGCCATCTGCAACAGGTCTTCTTTTACTCACTTCAATCTGCTTTATACCAATGGCAGCCGCCCTGTCTGGATGGTTTAATCTTAGTAGTAGAAGTAAGTAGTAGTAGTAGTAGTAGTACCAGCTTGGTTAGGCATGGACATTCAAGGCTGTAGCTGTTGTTCCCCTCTAGACAAAAACATGAAATTCTTGTTCTATCTCTGACTGTCAGGACACAGTAGAGGGAGAAAACTAAAAGGAAAAGGACTGAATAAAAAATGATTATGAGAAAATGTTTGCAAGGTTTTTTTCAGTTTTTAGCCCTAGATTTAAGGAATCAAACAGGATCCAGGCAGTTTTAATGAGCAAATTCCAATGTTCTTTCATTTGGGCAATCCAAACAATTCCCTTTTTGGGTTTGTGTTTGCTCTTTTAAAAGGATTTCTCTCACACAGCTGCTTGAATTATTTATGCACATTTTGTCTGCAGTGAAGATCCAACAACAGCATCGTCATGGAAACCACTAGTGCTAAATAATATATTTTGTTCTGTCAATATTATTGTGTAATCACTGTGTTGCTGTTTTATCTCCAAGTGATTAAGTGACTTTACTTTAGTTGATGGTTGTTAAAGAAAATTAATGATTATCTGAGTATATCTAACACCGTTGCACCCATGCTGATAAATAGTTTTATTCATCGTCAATATGCTTACAAAAACCTGGGCTAGTGGAGCTACAGGATATTAGGCATTAAAACGAGCATTCAGAGATAAGTGTATGTGTATGCTGTCATCATTGCGTGCTCCCATACAATATTTGTCTTCTGCATTTAACCAAGGGAATCAAAATGATCCCAAGTCTGCTGCCCTACCATTGCACCACAAAATGTGGCTTGCCTAGCAGAGGATGGTTTCGATCCATCGACCTCTGGGTTATGGGCCCAGCACGCTTCCGCTGTGCCACTCTGCTGATCACCCCAGATGGGACTCGAACCCACAATCCCTGGCTTAGGAGGCCAGTGCCTTATCCATTAGGCCACTGGGGCTGTGTGATGATCAATATTCAGACCGAGCTCCACATACCTGCACACGGTCACTGCAGGTGCAGATAAAAAAGCCCATTTTTAATTAAGTAAATGGGCCACTTAATTATCAAACATCCCTTCATAGACACACACACTCTCTGATTAGCACTGAAGGATGCTGTATCACCGAGTCTCCCTTCATCTCCCTGCCTTCTCAGCTCTGTGTCTCCCCCTGCAGGTGAAGTTGAGTCGGTTATGTGAGCAGGATAAGATTCTCAAAGACCTGGAGGCCAGAATCAGCTCTTTGAAGGATGACAAGGTAAACCCTCTGTCATTTACAAGCACAAATGTTTCAAAGTTGGAACAATTTGATGTAATGGGGCCACAATTTAGTGTCAGTGAAGCTACTTGATTTTAGGTAACACGCTGTGATGCATATGTAAGTCAGGCCATGGATGTTTTACAAAAAGGAAAGTCAGGGATGTAGATATCCCAGCTTTTTCAGTTTATTAATGCACACCTAAAACCCAGAAACAGAACATTTTTAGCTGCTTAACAGGACATACTGACTGAACTGTTCTCTCCTTGTTTACCTCACACTGCTCTTTTTAGGACAAGTTGGAGAGAATACTGGATGTGTCCCACCAGCAGATGGAGCAGTATCAGGAGCAGCCGTCCCACGCCCACAAGATTGCCTACCAGCAGAGGCTGCTGCAGGAAGATCTGGTGACAATCAGGGCCCAGATATCTCGACTGTCCACGGTATCTAACCATGTCTGTGAAACGATGAGTGCTTTTGATTGGCATAGTGGCATCATTTTATTCAAATGCAAAGCCTAACAAATAAACATTAATTTCCATTGAATCTTTTTGAGCAGTTCTCTTTTTGAATTAAACAGAAAAGTGCATTTATTTGGCTTCTGCAGGAAATGGCACATTCCTGGGAGGAGTACAACAGGCTTGAAAAATCTGTGGAGCAGCTGAGGATGGCACTGCAGACACTGATGAACAACAACGACACGTCTCAGGTGAGGCCTGAAAACACCAAGATGTCCCATAATTTGTTAGTGTGCGGAGTATGTGATTAGGATGACTCTCTGCCACTACTACTACTAATTTTAGCTACACGTCTAGCAGTTGTATGTTTTCTAACAGGCCATGTTGAACTAGGGTGATTATCAGCATTAATCCATTGTTGATATGCACATTTTAATTACTTTTAGTTTTACTAAAACCAACGATTCATGAGTGCTTTGCTAACAGACAGAAAGAGTTCAATTTAATAGTTAATGATTAAAAAAATAGTTTTCAAGTTGATCATTCTCAGCCACAGGGTTACATTTCTTTATTACCAGGACAGATTTCTGTCCTCAGTAAAAACGAGAAGAAGAATTCTGTTTTATGTTGTGATTTTCATTAAAATCATTCAATCTAATTATGATGCATGGATTAAACTGCTGCTGCTTTTGACAAATAGTCAACCAGAGCTTTAGTTTTACCCAATCACAGCAAAGCAGAGTGTGCCACATTACTGAGAGACTGAAGGTGAAAGCACCCAATGCGTGGGTAATCTGAATTTTTTTTTTGCTTTAATCTCTGCAGCTACTACAGCACCAGATAGATTTTTGCTTTGTGTGTGTAAAAGTTACTAAGTTATAGTAATTTTTGTGTTTGTTATGGTCAAACAGCTGTGACATCCATTTTAAACTGGGTCGACTTCAAACGTTTTGAAGTTGTAGACGTTCTCACAGTGGTTACATTCTGAGAGTTTCATTACAGTCTGCCTGTCTGTTTATGAGATATTTTGCTAACAGACACAAATGAACAGACACAAGTTAAAACTGGCTACATTTCATAGTAGAGGGTGAAACAGTAAGTTGAGGTGGCTCAAGACTTTTGCACAGTGCTATATGGAAAACCGTAGAGTTTATAGAAGATGTACTTTTCACCGTGAAGGCACAAGAAAGCTCTTATATGCAGCAGAGATATTTGAATTAAAACTTCAAAAGGGAAGTAAAATGAGTGAAGTTTTTTTTAAACCCTCAGCAAGAAAAGGCTGAGATGAAGCGAGAGCTGTGGAGGATTGAGGACGTCATGGGGGGACTCAGTGCCAGCAAAGCCAACTACAAGATAACCATCGACTCCATCCAGAACCCAGGTGGGACACAAACAAACGCAGCCCCTTCACAATCATTTATTTTATTTATGCAACGGGTTTAAAGTTGCAGTTATGTTGGAACAATACGCACACCTATAACCTCCATGTTCTCTGTAATCCTGAAATAACTGTGATTTAAGCAAGTGCTCAAATTAAAACCTGTTTAATTTACACACCACACCAGACAGGAAATTAGTGCCTTCGCTGTCAGACCCAGCAGTGCCTTCCCACAGCACAGAGGTCCAGCCCCCTCCTCGCAGCTCCGTCTCCAGCATCCTCTCCCACACGTTGCCCCCCAGCGCCGTGCCAAAGTGGGTGAGTGTCACCTAAGTGCTCGAATCAACACAGTTACCTGTGTTAAACTTCATCCCGGGGTTCTAATGAAATCCCTCGTGGTTTTCCTGCTGCACAGGCAGAGGACAGTGCCCCACCCAGACCACCACTGCCTCGCCTCTATGACTATGAGGAGACGCCCCCGGTGGTGCCGCCCCTTCCCAAAGAGGCCTCGGTCATCCGCCACACGTCAGTGCGAGGGCTCAAACGCCAATCAGACGAAAGGAGGAGGGACAGGGACGGTGGGCAGTATGTTGCCAATGGAGATTGTAAGGTAGGCAGGTTCTGGTGACTTTAGCTACAACTTGCTACATGTCGTTCTGACAAATTAGAGGCTCTTTGGTTTATTGTGAAGAGATTCAGATCTCCTCTTGTTTAATATCTGTTCCAGACTGATTTGAGATCATACCTGAGTGAACCAGAACTGCCAGGAAGCAGCCACCAGAGTACTAGCTCTGACGCAGACTACCAGTATTACCCCAGCAAAGGTATTTGAGGAGGAATGGGTTAAATTATGATGAAGTATTAGGACCACGCAACAGGATTTATTAAATTTCTTTTATCACGAGAAAAAAGTCAGACTCTTACATCACATGTCCATTTTCCATTCCTGATTTTTTTTCCTTATTTCCTCATCGTTTTCCTCACACACCCATGTGTGTCAATGTGTTTATGAAGAAGTCCACAATGTCTTCTGGGTCACTAGTGTAATATCATATGCTTCCATCCAAAGTGCATGACAACTAAATCTATCATTGCAGCCAATAATTACAAAATGGCTAAAATATATCATATAGTCATTTGTACAATCGTTTCAAAGTCCTGCTACTGATAATCTGATGTTGATGTGCTAAAAGATTAAGTATATAGTTAAATAACCCACTTATACTATGTGAACTATAGCCACCACCAAACATTGCATTGATGTTTTTTGTTGTTGTTGTTGTTGTTGTTGTTGTTGTTGTTGTTGTTGTTGTTCATGTAGATGCTGTTTTTGATTGCAAATTAAATGAAACTGCTTCAGTTCCCACAAAAAGAACCCTCATCTAAATTTACTGAACATGTTACATAGTTTTGAAAACTTCTCAAACAACTCAGTTTTACTAAATTGTAATCTCGAAGTCTATCTTTGCATGATATTTTGAACCATATTTCAGTCCATACTGAGATCAAAAACAAGAACTTTATATACATTGCCTGGCCAATAAATAAAGTGTCCACCTGGATTTGACTAAGGTCTATGATGTGGGGCTGCTGCAGGTGGTCAGGTTTAAGTTCAGCAACAGTGTGAGCTCAGAGAAGGAGGTCAGCTGACTACCTGAAAATATATAGAATGACCAGGTTATTCCATCAATGGATTGTTTCTTCTCTGATGGCATGGCCATATTCCAAGATGACAATGCCAGGATTCATGGGGCTCTTATTGTGAAAGAGTGTTTCAGGGAGCATGAGACATCATTTTCACACATGGATTGGCTCCACAGAGTCTTTTGATGATCTTTAGGATGTGCTGGAGAAGGCTTTGTGCAGCGGTCAGACTCTACCATCATCAATGAAAGGTCTTGGTGAAAAATTAATACAACACTCTGCAGAAGCTTATCCAAACAATGCCACAGAGAATGTGTGCCACAATCAAAGCTAAAGGTGGTCAAATGAAATATTACAGTGTGTGACTTTTATTTTCTGGCAGGCAGTGTTTTTTAAATTTATTTACTTACTTACTTACCTCCTTACTTACTTACGTACTTACTTATTTGGATATTTACATCATTTAATTGTTTTCACTGCTTCACTGTGTAAATGAGGCTTTAACCAATCTACTGTGTCCATCAGGCACCACATCTCAAATGAATCAGTCCAACTCCATCTCCTCCTTCGTCACACTACGGAGGGGTCCTGGCAGCTCTGCAGTAAAGGTGAGTGAATACTGCAGCCTTTACTTTATCAGCTGATATCAGGGATTAGATAACAAATGTCATTATTTTAAACTGGTTCAAATCTTTTTGTATATCTAATCAGATAATGTAGACAATGTCATCAGTTTTGTTAGCTGAGATTTTCTTCATTTTCAGCCTGCTACGCTGTAAAAGTGTGAGCGTCATGCTTAAGTAACAAATGTTTGTTTGTGTCAAACTTTCTCAGTGTTTTTGATTATTATTTTTTTCTGATTTTGATGTAGAAATAGCAACAGAGAATTGGCCTTAATAATTGTTTTCTGTGTTCTTTTCTTGTTTTAAAGTCAAATAATTGGCTATTTAAGTGAGAGGTTTTTTTTTTTTTTACCAGATTTTCTGGCTTGTGATAAAATGTATCTTTAAGATATTTCAAATGAAAAAGTTGTTGATAGAGAATAAGGCATAAGAAATGAGTTCTAATGATGTGTCTTTCTAAGTTTCTTCCTTTTTACTGTTATATTATGTATGTTCTAAACATTTCATAACCCATTTCATAAAGGTAATTTGTATTTCTTTAAGTTTTTGGCCATTGGCTTGAACTAAGTTTTGAAATCTGCCCACCTGCTGCAACATAAACTGTATTTATTTTACAGGATATTATTGTATTATTAAAGAGCCTTCTTTATGCTAACTGTGTCTTTAGATATCATCCCTGGTATTATGTCAACCCGTTCTCATTCTACCTCTTTTTTCTGCCATCTTTTCTTCATCTTTGTCTAACTAGGAAAGACCAAAGAGTGCCTTTGAGCGTCTGTCCTCCCCCACTGAGGCCTCACAGCTGCCCATCAGCCAGCCTCGAGGCCGGATGACCGCAGAGGAGCAGCTGGAGCGGATGAAGCGCCACCAGAGGGCACTTGTCCGCGAGCGCAAGCGGAACCTTAGCCAGGGCGACCGCACCATCACGGGCCTCTCCACCTCCTCTGGCGCGACGCAGCGCTCCTCCTCTTCCTCCTCCAGGCTGCCCTCAAGCCCCTCTGACCCTCCGACCTCCGTACGTTACCCCCCTCCTCAGCGCAGCAACAGCAGGCACAGGGAGCAGCAGCTGCAGCACCAGTGCTGCTATGCCACTCTCCATCCCCCCGCCACACAATAACCTAATAACACCCTCTCACTGCCTGTCTTTGTGTAACTGGTGATTGTTGATGGTTACTGTTGGCACTAACAAGCTTAATGGCAGGACTGACTACAGCTTGGTTAACACATTAAGTACAAAGATCTCTTGGCTAGTTTTGGACATGGACAAAGTGGCTCCTTGGTTATTTTATTTTTTTAAAGGTTCAGAAGTTTAGCACTGCCTCTCTCGAGGGACCTCACTGACACAATTTTGAATGTAAATCCATAAAGAAGAGAAAAAAGAAGTGCAAGGCATCAACTCTACCTTCACTTCTTTGTTTTAATCAATAGATAGTAGAGAAGAGCCCATAGATGTACATCTGCATACTGTATGTACATTTTTATTTATTACCTGAGTGATATTTTCAGTATACAGTTGTATAGATCTATTTTGTATAGATTTGTTATATAGAGCATATAAAGAGTAGGAGGTCAGGAAAAGAAAATATCAAAAGCTTTTCAGGTTGATAAAATGATGCAACCAGAGTGGGACAAATCATGATTACACCTCCCTATGTTTTCTTCAAATGAATTCCAAGTGCCTTGTTTCAGTGATCTTTTTGCCTTTGTCCCAAATTTTAATCTCTTTACTTTGTACTTGTCAATCATAGTTTATTGAAAGCGCGCGCCAACACTTTACAGAGTCACTTATGAATGATTCAGAGAGAGCCTGCTTCGAGGTTGGTTCTCTGTGTAGATGCAGGTTTTTGTCAGGGAGATGTGGAAACATTGCTGCTTTTAAAGGAATTGTTCAGAACCTTTGAATGAGGGTTCTGTGGAATAGGTATGAACAGTTAATATCTCACCTGCTGTAGATAGCACTTTGTGCAAGCTCAGTTTGGCGAAACAGAGTTTAGTTCTGACAGATTGGACAACTACTGCTCTCTTAAAGCAACTCCAGACTCAAAACTTATATTGTGGTTTATTCAAACATTATTTATAATCCCCCATATGGTTATTCAGGTTGAACTATCAGGATCTTTCTGCAAGAAGTACTACAGGAAGTGCTGCTAATTATTCGCTTACAAATATATAAGATTCTATTTAACAAAAAACATGCAATTCAAAATTGACATCAGTTTCTAGGTTAATTAAATTGGGTTTTGATTAATTGTTTTTAACATTTTAAGTTTTAAAAAAGTAGCAATCTAATTTTGTCATTAGCTTTTTGTTCATTATTAGCTTGTTAATTTCACCAGAATTCTGGTGCATTCCATTTGTAGATGGAAGTCAAAAAAATCAACTTGAATTCGGTTTGTTCCTGTTTTTTTTCTGCGTTATTGCAATTCTGAACACCTGATGTTACTAATAAGAAAACAATATTGCTAATCAGTAGTAGAAGCAGCCAGAGGAAGGACTGAGTTAGCCTGTTTTTGTTATTTATTGTTAAAATAAAAAAACAGTATAACAAGGTCCACAAAACCAGAAAAGGCAATTTAACATGATTAACGGAGCAGGGAAGGTTAAAAAATAATTTAGTGAAAAAAAAACACAAAGCGAACTACATTTCAGTTAAGAGGACTTTCCATTGTTAAATTAAATTATTGATATATTGGTATAATGATTGTTTTTACTATTTTGTTTTAAAAAGTTGAAAACAAAGGTGATTTTTTAAAAACGGCATTTATGAATAAAACAATTTGCCAGGAGGATTAAATTGTTTTTATCATAGTTTGATTCTTCATCCCCTGTTAGAAGTCCAAGTTATCCTGATTACTGAACATAATTAGTAAATCTTGCTGCTTTTCAAGTAGCAACTGGGTTGTGTTCAAGCTGAACCTCCTATAATCACTTTCCTTCAAACTGAGTGAGTTTATCGAGCTATCTACAACAAGTACAGTATCAACTGTTCATAACATTTTCACCGAGCCTCGATTCATAAGATCTGATTTATTGTTTTAACCCCTAAAGAGATGCTCTGATATTCAGATTATATCTATTTTACAGACAGCTTTGCTCTGTTTTTGAGGTTATGCTAGCCGTGCTTCAGTCGAAATGTCAAAGATTGAAATTAAACATGGTAAACACCTGATTGATGTGATGATTCCAAATGAACACAGGAGGCTGCTGTGAGTTCACTTGTATTTTCAATATATTCCTCACCAATCTAAATTCATGAAGCAATACATAGTTTATCACGTTCTCTTGTTGCTTTGTTCACCTTTTGAAATGAAGAGTAGTTGGTCTCCACTGGAGTTTAACACGTTTATGTGGTTTGAACTAACACCAACGCCTGGACTATATGTGGATTACACGGTGTTTTATTGTCTAAGGGTAACTGATAATTATACTGACACGTTTAGAAGTTGAAAAAGAAGATCTGGGTACCTTTTAAGCGACCTATACTGTGCTGTTTTATGCATTAAATAGGAAGTTCAAGGACTGAGCTTAAATACAGTGAAGAAATAAATGTGAACAAGGAGTGGACAACTTTGTCCTGGGAGACTGGAACGAGCATCATGTTGAAAACCAAGAGATATTTAGTTTATGAATACCTCTAACTCTAAGACTCAAACAAAACATTTGAACAGAACCAAACATATTGTTTTGTGTTTCAAATTTAAACAAATCGAATCAAGTCTAGCTCCGACGTGACGCTGCTGTCCGCTCCTGGTTTTCCAACAACTATTTATTTCCAAAGCTGTCCCTTCATCCTGCTTTCATCTCTCCACAGTTCAGTGTATGAAATCAAAAAGAGAAATAGTGACAGGAATAGCAACAGAAGGTACAAACATAGCGGGGGGGACTTAGCGAACTGCTAAATGCCAACAAATTCTATGTAACTGAGAAGCAATGAACAACTTTTCTCCCTTTTCTTTTCTATCATGTAGAGATTTGCACTCAATAAAGAGTCTCTTGCTTCTGAACCTCCTCTCGACTGTTTTCTTCTTAATCTGGTGGGGGGGGGGGTATGATGAATGTTTGCATGGTTCTTTCTCTCTCTCTCTCTTTGTTTTTCGATGTGTGCGGTTTCTTCTCCTGAGCACAATGCAGCATGGGATGCGGCGTTTCTCGGGGCATGTGAACGTGCCGACAGGTCAGACTCTGCAGGCTGCTGGAGTGGAGGGATGCATGCATGGTTTTGGTTTCTCCTTGGATGCTTACTACTCACAAGTAACCACACAAAACACACAATGAGCGTTGGTTTTTTTTCCAGAGTCGTGTTATTTTTGGGGAGGTTAATGAGCTGCTGTGGGGTGGAGAGGAGGGTGTGGTGTGTTTGGATCTGCAGCTTCCAGGAACACAAACAAATGATCTGCTCCAGCTCGTTCTGTGGTCATAGTGCCAAATATCAGAAGGTTCTGGCTGTGATTAGTTGTAGATACACACAGTCAATATCCAATGTATCTCCCTGTAGCGACACTAAATTTTTCCAAAAACTTAAGACATATTAGTGATTTAGCATCCATCGTTCTGTAGCATGCACATTTCAAACTCATGGTCCGTGGCCCAGATCTGGTCTTTCTTTCAGTTTTAGCTGGTCATTCATTTTATTTATTTATTTTTTTTCAGTTTTAGAACTGGCCTGCCAATCTGTGACAAGTCAAATCTCTTATCACTGAGCATACTTACTTATGCTTAATTAGCTCATTTTGAAGCTACGGAAAACTTATGTTGAACTTAAATCTTTTAATAATAATAA
>NW_013954080.1:23675-26365 GCF_001266775.1 Austrofundulus limnaeus
CAAAAAATCTCCAAAGTGAGACTGATCAAACTCTTGCAGGTAAACATGCAGCCAAAAAAATTAATAATAATCTCAGGTGTCTAATATGAGCATCAGAGAATCTGCTTATAATTATATTTTTATTGCCCGTTTTTAAATGTGAAATGCAAGTGATAATGTTTTCACCGATGTCTGTGTGCATTTATCTTCCCAATAACAGAAGATCTCATGAACCTTGATTTAATGAAACTCTCAGAACGTAATATTTGTATGTCCATCTACAACTGAAGACTTTTCTTTGGAGGCCGTTTAATTTAAATTGACCTAAGCAAACACAATCAATACCTCTGTCAACCTCACAGATATTGTGCTCAAATTTAGTGAGCAAGTCTGAGCATTAACTGATGACATCAGCTCTGTTAGCAACCGTAACTCATTTCTCATCACGAGTTTAATTATTTAACATGAAAAGTAGCCGTTAATGTAGACTCCTATAAGGAATAATAGGACTTTTTTCTGTATTCTCTTTGTGCTTCAAAGTGAAATGGTAGGAACTGTGGGAATTTTTAACAGATTGCTGGATTGTGAGAAATAATTTTGAAGAAATAATGCGTGAAAAACAGAGAGAGCAAGGCATAAATAATGCATTTTAATAATTTCTCATTAAATTTGAGCTTTATTTATTTGGTCAGTAAGTATTTGTTAAATATTATACTGATGTCTTGGGAAAAGGTCATTCATATTTCTGCATGAGGAATTTGACACGTTACATATGAAAAATGATGCATTGTGTCTAAGGGGTTATTTTAATCTTCAGTAAATATTAACCAAGAATGGCCCTCGGCTGTAACTGCCATATTCAGTTTGTTTGTTTTTTATTACATTTTAAAGTCACTCAAATATTTTCTGTCAGTTTTCCTCAACACAACACCAATACACACGTAGCTGCTGCTTTACCTGCAAGTCGTTTGCTAAATGATTGCATCGGGCAATTTTTAAAGAATCTGAAAGCAAAACGTTTTGGTCTGATCAACATTTTAAGTTCCCACAGTAGTAAGACTGGAACAAATAAATACGCTGGACTTTTACTTTTTTGCTCTGTAACATCTCTGAATTATTTGATTTTCTAAATTTCTGCTAATTATTACAGAATGCTTTTAGTTTAATAACATTAAAAACTACTGAGGCTTGTGATCTAAAATTGTAAAAGCTTTAACTTTTTATAAGTAGTTTAACAAAGGTTGGCACTTTAACGTGACTGGCTGGCATTAAGAGGAAACATTCTTAACAAAACTGATCTCATGTTTATGGCTTCAGTTAATTGTTTAAAGGATAGAAAACTAAACAAGTAAATAAATAAGAATATGTCACATTTTTCTGATTTTTGTTTTGTTTTGTTTTTGTGTATTTTTCATCCTGACTCTTGGTCCTCTGCAGGTGTTTGACTGGCAGGAGGAGCGACTCGGAGCAGAAGGTCAGAGTGACGAAGGACTGAGTTTATTCAGCGAGAGGAGGAGGATTCACTCAGATGAGTGGGTGACAGTAACGGCCCGGCGGGTACAAGAGGTGGATGTGGAACCTCTGGACTACGACCTGGATATCAGCCGAGAGGTACATCGTGTTTACAGATTTTTTTTTTTTTTTTTTTTTTTACCCTTACTAGGAATGGGCAACTTAAATGATAGAAAAGGGGCCACAATATTTTTGTTGACACTAGCAGAGGGTCACATAGCAACGCACACTTACCCAAATGTAATAAAACTGACATTCTGTGAACCGTCTACCTCCCATTTCACCTGAAAAGTGATTTTATCTGTCCAGTTTGCTTTCCTCTGTTCTTCACCGTGTCTAAACTCTTCCTCACTGGTAGAGAAGACTCAACATGTGTTGGAGGCGACATCTAGTGGCAAATCTTGTAACTGCACCCAATTCTGTGCCACTGAGACATACAGTATTTATACATTTTTGTAATTTTCAAAAACTTTTAAGAGCTGATTTGATATGGCCCGAGGGCCACCGGTTGCTCATCCCTGCTTTAAACACTTAGACTTTCTACCATGTGTCTGAGTGAAAACTCAAAGCCACTGCTATAAACAGTAAATAAAAAATGGTACTTTGTGTTTCTGTTTTTGTGACATGCAGCTGTCCAAACCAGACAAAGTTTTCATCCCAGAGCGGTACGTAGAGTCGGAGCCAGAGGAGCCTCTGAGTCCCGAGGAGCTGAAGGAGCGCTCCCGTCGAGCTGAGCGCATCAAGAACCTTCTAGCCAAGTCCAGGTACACAGACTCTGCTGTTCTGGTTCTGGTTCGATAAAGTTTAATTATTGTTTATATATTATTTTTATTTATTTTTCCCATAAACGTAAAAAGCATTTCTATTTCTTATTATAGTAAATAAAATTGTTGTGTTGAACTGTTGTAGACCAGCTCGTCCACTACACAGCTACTTTGTTCTTTAGATGTTCTACAGGCGGTTGCAAAAGTCTTCACCTCGTTTGTGGAACTTTCTACTTTGTTGCCATACAACTTAAATTTAGCATATATTTATAGTTTGACTACTAGAAAATACTACAATGTAATAAAGTTAAATGGGAGAGAATAAAACATTAAATTCAATAAAAAAAACATTGGGCCTCATGCAAGAACATGTTTGTATTCTTCCTAAATTTCTCTTACTTTTGTTCGTACAAAGGGTTCGTACGAACATGTCAC
>NW_013954080.1:27365-30372 GCF_001266775.1 Austrofundulus limnaeus
TTGGTGAATGCCACAAATTCTCCTAAATCACTCGTACGCACAACTTAAGAACAAATCTGTGCGTACGAACGGTTCTTGCATGAGGCCCAATACTTCTAAACAAATGTTTATATATACAAATATATGTTGAAAAGCATGAAATACTTGAATGACTAATAACTAATAATCATCGTCTGCAAAAGATTTGGCACGAGGAAGATTTCTAACATCATTTGAATTATACTCATTCTGTCATTTGTATCGACTATTTAGGAACATAAAAAAATACAATTTGCATAATAATTTGAAACTTTATGTTTCAACCAAACTTTGTGCATCTATAAACCCCACGTCTTTTTGCTTTGAAGTTACAATCATTACCTGCAGTGGGCAATCCTGCAGATAATGTCAATACCCATTCACCTGTTCTTATAGCCCACAGAATATGCACCACTTCAACACTTCTAACTAGTACGGGCTACCCTCCAAGCATGAGACATCATGAAGACCAAGGAAGTTTTCTCTCAGGCCAGAGACAAAGCTGATGAGAGTGGAGAGATAAAAAAAAATCTAAACCCCAAATGTCTCATAGAGCTTCACAAAATCCCCCATAGAACATTTTACCACAGTAAACCTGCCAAAAGTGGGTAGATTATTTTATTTCAACCTATAATTTATTTCAGTTTGTTTATTAGTTCAGTTGTTCAAGAAAAGGTTGAGGTCGCAAACTGCTAAAGATGTCTGTCTCTGGTTGAAGATGAAACACGGTGGTGGCAGCACCATGATGTGGGAATACTCGTTATCAGCAGGGATTGGAGAACTGAAGTTAGAGGAATAATGGATGACATAAAATATAGAGAAATGAATGAAGGAAACATGTTGAGATTAGAGACAAGGACAGAGGTTCCCCTTTAGCAGGACAATGACACTAAACACAGTTGAAGCAACACTCCACTGGATTAAAGAGGAGCAGTTAAATGTTTGAAGCCCAGTCCTCAGTTCAACTAAAAATCTTTGTTTTAATTTAAAGAGATCCACGATTAGTTGTAACATTAAACTTTATTTGATAAACATGTATTTTAACTGTAAAATAAAGACTGTAAAAACACTGTAGGCTGTTTAGTTTTGTAATTTTTTTTTAAATATATTTTAACATGGACGGGGCCATTTTATTTACACGCAAAGCATTCTGGGTAAATGATGACATCAACTAGGTCATCGGTGTGAGACTGTTGGGGAGCTATATCCACCCTGAAGGTTAATCTTGGACAATATCTGATGATTGGCTCTTTTAAATGAAACCAGAGAGCGTTGACAGAGAGGAGAAGGTAGAAATGACTCAGCCTATAACTGAAAATATAGATGGAGGACAACAGAGCTGCTTCATGGAAGAAGAACCTCAGCCTAGCCTGCTAGCCTTTGCGCTAGCGCCCACGCTATATTGCCTTATATGTATTAGCTCGGCGCTAGTGCGACAAACAAGCTAAACTGAGGTCCTCCATCCATATTTTCAGTTGCAGCCTGAGTCATTTTTGCATTCCCCTCTCTGTCATGTGGATGGAGGACCTCAGTGGCGAGAGAAGAATGTGTAGTGCTGAGATAATACATATATAAGGTGATAGCGTCGGGGCTAACGCTAAAACTAACAGGCTAAGCTGAGGTTCTTCTTCCATGAAGCAGCTCTGTTGTCCTCCATCTATATTTTCACTTACAGGCTGAGTCATTTCTACCTTCTCCTCTCTGTCAACGCTCTCTGGTTTCATTTAAAAGAGTCGATCYTCAGATATTGTCCAAGATTAACCTTCAGGGTGGATATAGCTCGCTAACAGTCTCACACCGATGACCTAGTTGATGTCATCATTTACCCAGAATGCTTTGCATGTAAATAAAATGGCCCCATCCCTGTAATATATTTTTAAATTTTTAGTTTAAAAATGATAAAAACTGAACATCTTACAGTATTTTTATAGTCTTTATTTTGGAGTTAAAGTGTATGTTTATCAAATAAAGTCTAATGTTACAACTAATCGGGGATCCCTTTAAAGATGGTTAAATGCAAGCAGCACCCATTCATCTCTAAATTCCTTTGAAATTCAGCAAAGCAACAAAACAAAGAACACCAGGGGGTGAAAACTTTTGTCTTCTACTGTGGTCATTTTCTGTTTCTTAGCTGTATTTCTTTCCCTCAGTGTTCAGAACATGCAGCCGTCAGCACCGCTGGACTTCAGCGAGCTGGACTCGGCCGTGCAGCAGCAGGAGAGGATCATGAGCGTGTCGCACGCGCTGGCCTCCGAGGCCTCACGCAAGAGCAAACTGGTGGCAGGTTAGTTCACTTTGCTGCTCATTCATGTGTTTAAACCCTGAAACAACTCTCCTGACTTTTACTGTAAAAAAAGCTGAAAAAAGCCTCATAATAAAAAGTAATAATGAAAAACAGAATGTGACGTTGTCTTTTGAACCTGTTCTTATAGCTCAGACCTACTTTGTTTAAAATTGTAGTTACTCAGAGTTAAAATAAATCTAAAGTAAAAGTAGATTTTTAGTTTACAAACTAGAAGTTATGTTGTGATATGTGTGATCATATTATTGTCCCTGACGTGTGTAGGGACTGAGAGGCCGGACAGTTGGTGTCTGCTACAGGTATACCTGCCCTGACCTTCCTGTTGGGTTGGGAGGGTTTATTGTGTGTTGTTGTATTGCTTTGTTCACTCGAGGAACGTGCACAGATGGGCAACCTGAAGGACTTCTTAAGGATGGCTTGATGATAAACAAAAAAATACCTACCATCATTATTTATCTAAAATAATCCCATAAGTCCAAAAACATCTGTGCATGGTCCTGTGGCTTTTTATTTATTTATTTTTTTTGGTGATATTTGTACTGAGGAGGTTTCACAAAGATTTTCAACTTTGTCATTTTATCGCAAAGTTTTCATGTATGGAAGGCTCAAGTATTTACACAATTACATAAAAATAAAGACTGATCAGTTTTAAGATCACGCATCCTTCCAGGCTGTTCACATTT
Source organism: Austrofundulus limnaeus (assembly GCF_001266775.1). Taxonomy (NCBI): domain Eukaryota; kingdom Metazoa; phylum Chordata; class Actinopteri; order Cyprinodontiformes; family Rivulidae; genus Austrofundulus; species Austrofundulus limnaeus. The sequence goes on from NW_013954080.1 coordinate 30,369, forward strand.
AGCA
>NW_013954080.1:31372-41419 GCF_001266775.1 Austrofundulus limnaeus
GACCCGGAAGCACCAATATTTTTTAAATATAGAGATTAATTTTAGTCATAACTTGAGACAGGAAGGTGCTAGCTGCACAAAATTTGAATGCCGCTCATGTGGTGGGACGTGTAAAAATTTGGCTCGTTCAAAAGATCCCTAACCAGCCTGTAAACAGATCGCTAAACATCAATATGAATATGAATATTAGTCATAACTTGAGACAGGAAGGTCACAGAATTTGGAGTCAATAAATTGTGTTTACATGCTCACAATAATTTTTTTGAATCATTATTGTGTTTTAAACTGTACATTGACAGTCAATAAATCACATTATTTTACTTTTATCATTACTTCTTCTTTTAAGTTGCCCCACAAGACCAGTTCGACCAGTCACAGGTAGGGCCAGCTCTGCCCACAGGACAGCATGTACTGCAGAGACCCCTACTTGGCTCAGGATGGGAGTCTGTGACGAAGTGCTCTAAAACGACTGTTGTGACTTGGCTCTATATGAATAAACTTAATTGAATGGAGTTCATATGATGCACACGTCTGCAATGAATGAATGTTTCTTATAGGCTGAAGCTAACTAATGAAAAACTAATATTTGCAGTTCTCTGCAGACATGTAGCCATGATAAACTGTTCACAGCGACAGCCCGCCCCTTCCAATATGGCGTTGTGCTCGTACCACAGTCAGTCTGAAGTGTGTGACACCTATATGTACCTCATTGGATGGGATGTTGTTCACTCATAATTTATTGTGAATAAGTTATATTTAAATTAAACCTAAACAGCTTACACAGACATTAAAGTTAGGTTGAAATTTCAGTGAAAGTCTTTGTGAAAATGTTTCCTGTCAGCTGTTGTTTTGATGGAAGTGGACGAGGTGTTTGGGTGAAGGTGGTGTGTGTGTGTATTTCCTGTGACAGAGGAGGGATTTTCCTTCATTACATGAAAACGTAACGTGCTGCTACAATCAGACCCGATGTTAATAAAATATGTACAATGACGACGGCTGTCAGATCTTTGCTTTTCTCTGTCCTCAGCCAAAGCAGCAGCAGAGCACTGACCCGCAGGAAGGACCTGCAGAAGGCATCAGACTCGGAAGGAAGCTTCATTTAGAAGGATCGAAATATATTTAAGCAAATCCCCAATTCACTCACAAAATGATTTTTTATTGAATTCATAACATGCTTTTACAAGTTGTTTGATTTATAGTTTTGACATAGTAATGGGTTTTCTTATTTTTTTTTGCACTTACATTGCACAATAAATAATAAATCTTAACAAAAGTATGGTTTTTTTACTTTTCTTCTGCAATTTACTTTTTCTCGTTGAAAGAAAAGCCAGAACTGACACACTCAGATTGCAGTGAAAATGTTTAGTGATTATTATAGTTTTATTTATTAAACTGCTTTGATTGAGATGCTTCTGCTTTATATTTCTATTAACACTGTCAAGACGACTGTCCAAAAACTAATACACATCATTTTAATATAAGATACTCTTAATTCTAAAGAACTGAAACAACTGAAAATAATAAAAACGTATAATATTTATTGTTTGTTCTGTCTTATTTTAGTGTTTTAGTTATTTTTTGCCCTGAGATGACATTTATTGTGACTTGGTGCAGTATAATTGAATTGAATTTTATACTGGGGGGACAAAGGAAGCTAGAAACTTTATGAATTTTTTTGATTGTAATTTTTTTTCACTACAATTCAATTTGTTAATGATACCGTATTTAAACCTGACCAGTCTGGTATGTTCCTTGGGCTTCATGATGCTGTTTGATCACTGCAGTTCTGTAGCAAAACAGCTGTATTTATACTACGGTAAGCTGAAATGACTCACCTGTGCTCCGTCTACTAATGAGGTGACCTTTAGAGGCAACTTGTTGAACTGGATTTTAGTTTGGGGAGTTTAGAATAAATTGGGGGCTGGTTCTAACATTGTTAACATGACAGAATGTGAAAAGTTCCTGCGGTACAGACGTTTTCAAGGTGTTGAACATTTTAAACCCAATTAGAAAAATGTCAGAAAGAGCAGGCTGCTTCTTTCTCAAAACATGTCATTTAATAACATGAGCAGGAAGCAAAGCAAGCAGGAGTCAAACAACTTTTCTTTTTCAATTAAAGAAACACAGCTGGTAACTTTAAACTAATTGTTGAATCAAATACTTAAAATTCAACATCTTACAGCTTTCGTGGAGCTGAAGCATACTGAGGCTCAATCTAAAATTATTTGACTGGTTGAAATATGCTCAAAGTATTTTATACCACCTCTAATTAACTCATATTTTGCTTCCAAGCAGCCAGACTTTTTCCTAACCTAGTTTTTTTCCTACTTTTACTTTAGCTGTTTTTCTCCACTAATTTTCAGTACACTTTCTACCTTCTATAGATGCACATGGAGCATTTGTTTTAAAAAATAAAGCAACTTTTTGACAGACAAATCTTTAATAAATCCACTGATAAATGATAAGTGCATTGTTTACCCACTTGTATTTGTTTTGTAGGAGGAAACCAGAGTGCCCGTGCAAACTCTACCCAGGAAGTTCCCCGGCCAGGGATTTGGTTCGGCAACTTTCTTGCTCATAGGCATCAGGTCTTAACAAATTGTTAAACAATTACAACATAATCAGAATCCTGCAGCAGGTCCTCGACAAATTTCCCAAATATTCCCATGGCAATTAGGGGGTAAAATGACAATATTTTTAAAACAGCTTGGAGTTAATGAGGGGGTCCCTGGAACTTTTTCACCCTTGTAAGGAGTTCCCAGACCCAAAACATTTAACACCAAATTGTGGTCTGTACAATGACAATAAAGGTCTATAATCTGATGTGAAGCTCCTGTCACACTACATTTTACACAACTTAAGCTGACTTATGAAAAGTGTATGACTGTTTTACTCATCAGCCAGATATTTGATCTAATTGTTAGCATTACAGTATATACAGGTCCAAAAGAGGCTGGACTAACTTTTCACAACTTGTCTAAAACATTACACGTGACAGGGTCTTACCAGTGGTTTTAGTTTTACATTTGCCATATTTTGAATTATTCTGAGTTTTAGCTATTTACATTCTCTTTCTGGATTCAATGGATCCATTGAAGGACTTGATTAGAAATTAATAAAAGTAAACAGTGATAGGTAAAATTTGGTTCGTAAATACAAAAAAATATATTTATTTTAAAAAGCTCACCCCTTATAAACAAAACTTTGTTTACTTCCTGTATGGATACCCAAAGAGCCAAAACCTCTGCAAAACAAATTCATTAAAAGTAACTGCAACATGTCTGACAGCTTCATGCACACATTAAAGACACCAACACAATATCTCTACAGTCCATATCATCTTTATAATCAAATGCCTTTAGAATACTAACAGAAAACAAAGTGACTCTGTTCCTTTTATTAGTTTTCATAAAGAAAACAATAAAAAGTCACATCTTTATAATCCATAATTAATGAGAGCTCATCCTATTCAAGACAAACATGATGACTGTTAAAATGTTCAAACTAAAAACATGAAATGAAACTGGCTTGTTTGTCGTTTTAATGAGGTTTGGGACCACCCAAGACTTTTTCGTTTGTTTTTCGCTTGAAGACTTATCTTCACCTGAGTGATGAGCTGTGAAGAATCCATCTCTGCTCAGAAACATGACAGAGACAACAAGTAGTCGTCTAAAAGTAAACAAACAAAACACATTCTGGCCAAATCCGATAATACAAAACTTAAATCCTCCCCCCCCCGCCCTACGCTGATTTTACGAAGGCTGCTTTGTAGTCGTGTTTGCGTTCCTCATCTGTATCGTCTGAGCTGTGCTCAGTCTGTTCTGAGCTTTTCTCCTTTGGACTGGTGTCAGAGTGTTTGTCCTGAGAGTCTGTGGGACTTTCTTCACTGGTGGACTTCTCTGGACTGGCGCCATCTGTCGGACCATCCGGGGGTGGGATGGGTGTTGATTCTAGCTGCGGGTCAGGCTGTGGACAGGAAAATAAACAGCTAATTAGTTTTCTTTGTTATATTTCTCTCCTTAAAGAGAGAAACATACGGAAGACAGCGTATTATCTGCATAAACAAGAGTTTGTTCAGTTTGGAGCAAGTGTGCTTTTATAATTAACTACTATTTAGGCTTCTAATGGTAACCTTTCACAGGTTCTACTGTGACCCCTCACCTCACTGAAACCCAGACCACAATGCCTTCGATTCCTTCCCGACAGTTTTCCATCCATGCCCTGCTGATACTGATGTTCCAGTTCATCGTTCATCTTCTTATCTTCCTTCCCTGCAGAGGAGACACTGATCACAACAGGCACACCGAGCCATTGCAGATCCATCCCAGCACGGATGGATCTGTGTGGCGGATGTGGAGTGGGGGGGGGGGATGCTGGATTAATTACACTGGTGATAACGCAGAATAGGTAAAGTGGACAAAGTAATTAAATTTTACTTTTTTTTATTCTTGCAAAACAAATGCTGTTTTTAACCAAAGTTTAAACAAACAAACAAACTCACCACTACGGAAGTGAGACGTCGACTTGTGGTCACCGATGACAAGACGTCCTGTGTGTTCTTTCTGGAGAAAATTTAAAAAAGGACAAAATCTATTTGTAACATTTTCAGTCAGACACAAATTCATCAAGTTGTTGGTATGAAGCTTAGGTCTGCGAGTGTAAAACGAATCGAACAAACCTTGCTTGCACCCATCAAACGTAAAAACTTTTGCTTTCGTTCATCACTTCCCAGATCAGCAGATTCCCACTGTGTGGACCCATCCTGCAACGATAAAATATTTTGAAACCATTTCATTTAAAAAAAAACACACGAAGAAAGGCAGCGTATTCATTTGGACAGTCACTTTAAAGTTATGCAATGATTTATTTCACAATAAATAATTGGTATCAATCTATAAAACCGATTTTACTTTTTTGTTGTTGTTGAGAAGGATCTTTTAAATTGATCATAAATAATTTACAAACTCACAGACTGATTCACCATCTTACAAAAAATGTCTATTTATATAATGACATAAGAATTTAGTTTTTAAATGCATTAGTGTTTAGGAAACCACTAAATATATTTTTAGCATTAGCTGTTTGTACTTCATTATGGGTGCACAACTACACATAAACCTCTCTCTCTGCCAAACACTGCACACACAGCACTGTGGTGCAGTTTATACTGGGAACACAGAACCAGTTTGAGAACAGGGTTAACTTTCTGTGGTCTTAAACGTGTTCAACAATCTCGTTAGCTCGCTAACGTGACCCCCATCCTTTAATATTTACGTTTTATCCTCACTTCCGGTGATTTTACTCACTTGTGTGGGAGAAGCTGGTCGTTTTGTGCCGTGTCTGTCTTGTGGAGAGGTCATTGTGAACAATAGCTTTTGGAGAATACGAAGAAAAATTGCATTCCAACCAGAAGTAGCTAGCTGCACTTTGTCAACAATCGGACGAGGCTTTTTTCTTCTTCTTCTTCTCTGTTTCTTTTTCTTCTTCTCTGGTTGTTTTACAGCAGATAAACTCTGTGCTGCCCTCTACTGACCGGATATGGTAATTCAACCTAAAGGAGAATTATTCCAAGTATTTAGGTGTTTTGCAAAAACTTGCTACTCCTAATCTAGTTGTGTAAAGTAGTTTTTTTAGTTTCTTTACTTTATTTCCAATAATAAGAATATTTGATACATTTTTGGTGCTTGTTTGTTCTGCAGAGAGGCATAGACAATTTGTCTCATTTTACTGCAGTTTGGCATACAAGCTGTGTAACATTCAAAATAATTAAATAAAAACACCACCTATCATTTCAAACAAAATACACTTTTTGTGCTCAAAAACAGGAAATTGTGTTGTCATTGCAAGCAGATTCATTACCTTTATGTCATGATATGTGTATTTGGGTTATTTGTGTTTTACATCAGTCTTAGATCGTCCTTTAGGTTTTTGTAATCAGTTTTCTGTATTTTAGGATTCTTGTTGTGACCTGACCAGTACATATATTCAGTTTAATTTCCCCTCTGTGTTTACTGTTAAACTTGTGTTTATTTACTTCCTGACTCACCCACAGTCAGTTTCTGCTCGTCCTGTCAGCTTGCCATGCCCACCTCATCTGTTCCTGTGTAATACATTAATCTCAGCTGCTGTCAATCTCCCTCTCATCCTTATTTCCATGCAGTCTGTCAGGTTTCCCACCCACCACCACCCCGCCCTGAGTAACACCTGTGATTTATTTTTTGTTTTGTTACATATTTCCACGTCAGCCTTTGTTTTATTATAACAATATAATAATAAAAATGTGTCCATATTACATTCTGAGTTGATTCGCCTACAAATCCTGAATGTTTGATTTTTTTGATGCAGGTAATATTTAAGGGTTTGTCACAGAAATTAAAAAGAAAAATGTGAACAAATAAATAAATAACAACTGTTAAGTGTGAGTTCATATTTTATTGTTTTCACAGCAGCTATTGTTATATAAAAAGCTGCGTCCAGGTTTGTTAAAACGCATCTGACTTTATGCTAATTGTTTTAACATCGTTGCTGATCCAGGTGAGTCAATGTCCTGCTTCCTGCCTGATCCGTTTTTAGAAAACATATTTAGTTAAACGATTTTCGTCGACAGTTGTCTGTAAGAACCGAACAGGTGCATCATTTGAATAAAAACAGCTCACATGCCTTGTTAAACTCAACCAGTTGTGTAGAAAAAAAATGCATCCTGTAATGGTAATAAACAGAGTTAATGCGCAAAAGCAGAGATGGAAACACATTTGCCGAACAAGTTAAAACATCTACAGTTTCAAAATAGAAGTCCAGCTAGCTTTAAAAAGTATTGATTTATTTAATGCCTCTAACCTCAGGAAAAGCTTCAACCTGTTATAGAGGACATTTATTTCATACTAGTTATCTTTTAGTCAGATGAACTATTTAAGTTTATTTTTTATTTTAAGTAAAACATATTCATAGTTTTAAATCGTACTTAAAAAACATTTTATAATTATATGGTACTACTAATGGTACTACTAATCTTATAGTTGGGAAAGATTTAAGTAAGCACAAAGCTTGGGAGTCAAGAGGATAAAACTGGTGGGGCACAGCCCCCCGTGGCCACCCCCACTTGTTGTGCCCCTGGTGACTGACAGGTGATGTTCCACAGTGAAATAATGAGCTGGAGCACCACGCATCTCTGCTGGATCTAGCTGGGACAAGACTTTTCTCATTCGTCTTCTGAGTTGTTCGTAAGCACCGCAGAGCTGATTTGTTGTCAGGCTGAGCTTTATGGGAGAAAGCTAAAAAGAGGAAAGCTGTGGAAACTGACGAAGCTAAATGTGCTAAATTTGCAACTTTTTCAGTAAAAGGAGGTTGTGATTTGAGGACGATGAATCAGGTAAGACAACATGTTGAACTGTGTCTGCAAACCACCGTTCAAGTTACTTCAAGTCAGTAACACAACATTATGTAATATAAATGATGCAACACCACATAACTGGGAAACTGTCTTGTAGATTCTCAAACCATCCTGTTCCAAAAGCCCACAGGTCCAGAGTGAGCAGGTAGGATCACTCATTGACTGAATGTTATCAGAATTAATATTATGATGAGTATGATGTAGACCTGCGTTATATGAAAAGTGCTCTGAGGTGGTTCAGTACATTTCTGTAACTGAGCTGATGGTCAGAAAGCTTTGTAAAAAGAGAGATTTGTGCTGAGAATTATTTAAAATGTCTTTTCGTGTCAGAAGCAGAGCCAGGAGCCAGTGGTGATGAGGGGAACAGCTGAGCTGCAGAGTGTGAACAAACAAATGTTAGTACCACCACCTTCCAGGCCCAGATAATAGAAACCTATTTATTTTAAATTAAAAGTAAGATAATACACACAAAGCCCACAATTAAAAGAGAATAAGATGAAAGTAATATGAATTAAACCTGCATATTTTTACATTAAATATGCATTAAGTGGTTAAATCAAAATGTGTTTCCCATATCAAATGTGCTAAAGATTATTATTTTTTATGTTGATGTTGATACAAGTGCAGGTGAATTTAGGGAATATTATTTCTGATCTTCTGGCAGCATGATGGATCAGTGGTTAGCACGGATGTCTCACAGCCAGATGGTCCTGGGTTCAATCCCTGTTTTGGACCTGGGCTCTTTCTGTCTGGAGTTTGTCTGTTCTTCTTGTTCTCATGTGGGTTTTCTCCAAGTGCTCCAGTTTTCCCCACAGACCAAAAACATGTACAACAGGTCACTTTAAGTCTGGACTTCCTTGCAAAATACATCACCAATCTCAATGCATTTACCTGTTTAAATAATAAATAAATACATCTCATAATCTGATATTTCTTTGAAAGCTACTCTTATGCAAAAGGAAAAAAGATAAGACAATGGCATCATTAGAATATTATTACAAACTTGAAGCACAGCATATTATGTTTTCATTCTTTATTCATAAGGATTAGATATCTGCTAACACTAATTTGCTTAATATTTGATATTACAAAAAAATAAATTCTTATGTAAAGAATAGTGTAGATATTTGTAAAATCTAAGTTATGATGGAACTGTTTCCTTGTAGAGGAAAAAGAGCTGATAGTGTTATTAGAAAGTCCAACACGTTTTATATCTTTTAATTGAATATTTTCTTTATTCCTTTATTTCACTGCAGGTCTGCAACCTTTACAATATGAAGACCCACTTCTGCTCTTTGACTCACTAATAAACCACGTGTTGAACTGCAATCAACTGGTGTTCTGTTTGCCACTAAGAGTTGTTGAATGGGGAGGTCTTTCTGGCCAGTGGGAGTGACATTATTAAACTATAGCAAGTTTGAACATTTATAATTATTTTTACACTTTATGACAAAAAAGACCATATTTATGTATTTTTTATATTTGTAAACAAGGAAAGTACTGCTTATAGATTACACTTAATTTAAAAAAAATTACAATTGAACTATTCAGGCTTATGTTTCTAATTCTTCTTGTTATTTAATCTAGTTTAAAATGTCGTGAAAAGTTACCCTGACAGATTTGAGCGAAACTGCTGGAAGTTGAATTACTGAAGTGGCTAACAGGCTACTAGCATGATTTCACTCTTTGTGTCACATATTTGCAAACAAATTGACAGGAAAACTGCTAAAGATAGCATTTTCTGTTGTGAATATTAAAAAAAAACACTAAAATGGACTCTCATGTTAGTTTTAGCCAAAGCTTCACAGACACACTGGAGAGGGACTGTAGAGCCGCCAGTGGCTCCAGAACCACAGGTTGCAGAGCCCTGCTCCAGAGGCTTGAGGAGACGCATAAACCTTCTGAGAGAGTTTGGTGACGGGACAGACCCAGGGCGCAGTCAGGTTTCAAAATTTAACAAAAAGATTTATTTAATTAACAAAAAGAGGGCTGATAGCAGCAAACTTACTAGATAAACGAGGATCACAGGCAGGGGGAACAGAACACACGCAGAGCACCATAACAAACACAATGCAAAACAAACAAACAAACATCCGACAAAAGACAGAGACAGGACAGGYCTTAAATACACAGAAAACTAATGACTGAARAGAAAACACCTGGGGAGAAACACAAGGGTAATCAGCAGTGTGATGAGGGGCAGCTGGGCAAAGACACACTGGGGAACATAGAAAACACTAGGAAAACTAAGGAGAATAAACACAGACTATGACACCTTCAGCCACAGTGCTCCTGAGCAGAAACAGCTGCAGCGGGCCCAGAAATGCATGACAACTAAAATCATCTTCATGCTACAAGGACTACGTCTGCATCATTGGCTGCTACGGGCATTAAAGGTGCAGTATGTAACTTTTCTAAAAATATATTTTTAACATATTTGTTCACTCTGTCACTATCTCCTGACAGATTGATATTAGACAGGTAAGCTATGGGGAAAAAAAGAGTCCTCTTGCTTTTCCCGGTGGTACTACAGGCTTTAGAAAAATCCAGGCTGAGCCGAGAATTAACAGCCAATGAAAACAGAAGTTTGTTCGTGAACGAGCTTCTGACGCCCATCCCCCACGTCACTGCAGCGCGCAGACGTGCATGTTCTCGTT
>NW_013954081.1:0-418 GCF_001266775.1 Austrofundulus limnaeus
CACGAGTCAACAGGTGTTACCACGAGTCAACAGGTGTTACCACGAGTCAACAGGTGTTACCACGAGTTAAACAGGAGTCAACAGGTGTAACCACGAGTCAACAGGTGTAACCACGAGTCAGTAGGTGTTACCATGAGTCAACAGGTGTTACGAGACAACAGGTGTTACCATGAGTCAACAGGTGTTACCACGAGTCAACAGGTGTTACCACGAGTTAACCAGGAGTCAACAGGTGTAACCACAAGTCAACAGGTGTTACCACGAGTCAACAGGTGTTACCATGAGTCAACAGGTGTTACGAGTCATCAGGTGTTACCACGAGTCAACAGGTGTTATCACGAGTTAACCACGAGTCAACAGGTGTAACCACGAGTCAACAGGTGTTACCATGAGTCAACAGGTGTTATCACGAGTTAAC
>NW_013954081.1:1391-2274 GCF_001266775.1 Austrofundulus limnaeus
CTCTGTGTGTTTGTGTGTTTGTAGGAAGGTCACAGTCCTCTGCAGCTGTCAGTCTGCTGTCTGTGTCCTCCTGCTCCTTCTCAGCCTCATGCTGTCCTTCTGTCTCACTGTTGTCTTCTTCTCTGTGTGTTTGTGTGTTTGTAGGAAGGTCACAGTCCTCTGCAGCTGTCAGTCTGCTGTCTGTGTCCTCCTGCTCCTCCTCCGCCTCCTGCTGTCCTTCTGTGTCACTGTTGTCATCTTCTCTGTGTGTTTGTGTATTTGTAGGAAGGTCACAGTCCTCTGCAGCTGTCAGTCTGCTGTCTGTGTCCTCCTGCTTTGTGTTTGTGATGTCAGGAGGCTCCAGACTGTCATGGCAGTCATAGAAGTTGTCCTCCTCCTCCTCCTTCTTCTGTGCTACTGGTTCTCCTCCTGGGCTGCTCATCTCCACACTGTACAACACACAACTTCAGTGTATAGTTACACACATGGATCAACTCTGAGAGAAACCCACAATGTTCAGAGAATAATTTCAATCTGACTTAAGTCATAATAAATCAAAATGAACAAATGAAAGTCACGTTGATTTTCAGCCATCATTTAACACAATTATTAAACAAATAAAACTCCTGAAACAGAAATGATTGAACCTTAACTTAATATTTAGTTCAAGCTTTGAGTCAATCTGTCAATCAAAGGATTCCTGTAGCTGTCAGTCAGACGTCTGTAGCTGTCAGTCAGATGTCAGTCAGACGTCTGTAGCTGTCAGTCAGACGTCTGTAGCTGTCAGTCAGACGTCTGTAGCTGTCAGTCAGACTCTGTAGCTGTCAGTCAGACTCTGTAGCTGTCAGTCAGACTCTGTAGCTGTCAGTCAGACTCTGTAGCTGTCAGTCAGACTCTGTAGCTG
>NW_013954081.1:2606-3458 GCF_001266775.1 Austrofundulus limnaeus
AGGTGTTACCACGAGTCAACAGGTGTTACCACGAGTTAACCACGAGTCAACAGGTGTTACCACGAGTCAACAGGTGTTACCACGAGTCAACAGGTGTTACCACGAGTTAACCACGAGTCAACAGGTGTTACCACGAGTCAACAGGTGTTACCACGAGTCAACAGGTGTTACCACGAGTTAACCACGAGTCAACAGGTGTTACCACGAGTCAACAGGTGTTACCACGAGTTAACCACGAGTCAACAGGTGTTACCACGAGTCAACAGGTGTTACCATGAGTCAACAGGTGTTACCAAGAGTGTAACCACAAGTCAACAGGTGTTACCACGAGTCAACAGGTGTTACCATGAGTCAACAGGTGTTACCACGAGTTAACCAGGAGTCAACAGGTGTAACCACAAGTCAACAGGTGTTACCATGAGTCAACAGGTGTTACCACGAGTCAACAGGTGTTACCACGAGTTAACCATGAGTCAACAGGTGTTACCACGAGTCAACAGGTGTTACCACGAGTCAACAGGTGTTACCATGAGTCAACAGATGTTACCACGAGTTAACCAGGAGTCAACAGGTGTAACTACGAGTCAATAGGTGTAACCACGAGTCAACAGGTGTTACCATGAGTCAACAGGTGTTACCACGAGTTAACCACGAGTCAACAGGTGTAACCACGAGTCAACAGGTGTTACCACGAGTCAACAAGTGTTACCACGAGTTAACCACAAGTAAACACGTGTAACCATGAGTCAACAGGTGTTACCACGAGTCAACAGGTGTTACCATGAGTCAACAGGTGTTACCACGAGTTAACCATGAGTCAACAGGTGTTACCACGAGTCAACAGGTGTTACC
>NW_013954081.1:4284-5163 GCF_001266775.1 Austrofundulus limnaeus
GTCAGTCAGACATCTGTAGCTGTCAGTCAGACGTCAGTCAGCTGTCAGTCAGACTCTGTAGCTGTCAGTCAGACATCTGTAGTTGTCAGTCAGACGTCTGTAGCTGTCAGTCAGACGTCTGTAGCTGTCAGTCAGACTCTGTAGCTGTCAGTCAGACATCTGTAGCTGTCAGTCAGACATCTGTAGCTGTCAGTCAGACGTCAGTCAGCTGTCAGTCAGACGTATGTAGCTGTCAGTCAGACGTCAGTCAGCTGTCAGTCAGACATATGTAGCTGTCAGTCAGACATCTGTAGCTGTCAGTCAGACGTCAGTCAGCTGTCAGTCAGACTCTGTAGCTGTCAGTCAGATGTATGTAGCTGTCAGTCAGATGTCAGTCAGCTGTCAGTCAGACTCTGTAACTGTCAGTCAGACGTCTGTAGCTGTCAGTCAGACTCTGTAGCTGTCAGTCAGAAGTCTGTAGCTGTCAGTCAGACATCTGTAGCTGTCAGTCAGATGTCTGTAGCTGTCAGTCAGACATCTGTAGCTGTCAGTCAGATGTCTGTAGCTGTCAGTCAGACGTCTGTAGCTGTCAGTCAGCTGTCTGTAGCTGTCAGTCAGACTCTGTAGCTGTCAGTCAGACAACTGTAGCTGTCAGTCAGACATCTGTAGCTGTCAGTCAGACATCTGTAGCTGTCAGTCAGACGTCTGTAGCTGTCAGTCAGACGTCTGTAGCTGTCAGTCAGACATCTGTAGCTGTCAGTCAGACATCTGTAGCTGTCAGTCAGATGTCTGTAGCTGTCAGTCAGACATCTGTAGCTGTCAGTCAGACATCTGTAGCTGTCAGTCAGATGTCTGTAGCTGTCAGTCAGACATCTGTAGCTGTCAGTCAGACATCTGTAG
>NW_013954081.1:7250-8986 GCF_001266775.1 Austrofundulus limnaeus
GTCAGTCAGACCCTGTAGCTGTCAGTCAGACTCTGTAGCTGTCAGTCAGACATCTGTAGCTGTCAGTCAGCTGTCTGTAGCTGTCAGGCAGACATCTGTAGCTGTCAGTCAGCTGTCTGTAGCTGTCAGGCAGACATCTGTAGCTGTCAGTCAGCCGTCTTTAGCTGTCAGTCAGACATCTGTAGCTGTCAGTCAGACTCTGTAGCTGTCAGTCAGACATCTGTAGCTGTCAGTCAGACTCTGTAGATGTCAGTCAGACGTCTGACTGACATCTACAGACGTCTGACAACAGAAATATATAAAGTGTTTTTAGGGAAACCTGTTGATCCTGAACCCTAACCCTGAAGAGTTTATAACCCTGATCAGACCTAATCAGGTCTGAGGTCTGATCAATAAATTTATCTTTTCTTTTATTCCATTAAAATGACACAACTTGTACAAACCAGTTTTATCACCACTGATCTTATTCTGAAGGGATGCAACACTAACCTCAGCACGAGGACAGGTGATAAACACAGCACCAGTCACGTGACCAGGTCTTAATATGACTGGGTCACGTGACTCATGTTTAATGGYACTGATATGATCGTATCAGTTATTGATCTCCTGGTCTGGAACAGCCGCAGCTTTAAATCAACCTTTATTACAAATTAAATTATGAGTCAGCTTCAGTGACTTTTATCTAAGTAACTTTCTTTACATTTGTCTTAAATAAAGTTTATTATCAGCTGACTGGGAGCTACATGCTAACAGCTAACAGTCTGCGCTAACCGCTAAGTGAGGACCGTCAAGGTGACGTCAGCCCTTTCTACGTCACACGTCTAGGTTATGACCTCACCGTGATGATTGACAGCAGCTTTAAAACAATAAAACCGTTCAAACGGAGTGGACTCACCTGTAAACACCGCGCTGCTGGGCCGGAGCGATCTCTGACGTCACTTCCGGGTCATACACCGGCTTCTTCTCCTTCTTCCGTTTCCAGCAGTGCAGACCATAGACATCCATATAATAGACTCCTATTGGAAGCTGAATGGTATAACCACGTGGCCGCCATATTGGAGGGGGCAGAGAGGACAAAGCTAAATGTCTCGTAGTTGTGTAGTTGTGTGGTTGTGTAGTTGTGTGGTTTGTAAATATTTAAACACTTCAGATGTCCAAACAAAATRAGACAGAATTACCTTTAAACAGGTAGGATTAACCCTTACTACAGACTGCAGATGTATGCAGCTGTGCAGTGTCTCTGCAGGAAAATACATCCCATTTGTCTTTAGAAACATCTGCAGGTCTGTTTTTGACCAAATGTACCTCAGCTTTAGTGTTTTACTCTGTATGCTACATAAACTGAAGATCAAAGACACAAATGACATCATTTTAAAAAAACAACAGCACACAGGCGTCCTATGGCGTGTATACAAGCATGGACCATAAGTTATCCTAACWTTGGTAAATATCATCTACCCTGCTGGTTGGACTGGTTTCTCTGGCTTGCTGCTGTTGCGGCGTGTCTCGGTGGAGTGGTGGATGTGGATGGAGTCCCTCGGCCCTCRGACTGACCCTCGTGATTGGACGGAGCGCCTGGGCCTGGACGCGTGGCGGTGGGAGCYGGGACGGACTTGGAGACAATACAGGAAAAATATATTTCAACTGGTAAAGTTCCAGTCCTGAAAAATAAAATTCATGGTTGAATGCCTCTATAATACATCTCCTAAAGTTGAAAGCTTCTTCAATGAAAACTT
>NW_013954081.1:9732-14418 GCF_001266775.1 Austrofundulus limnaeus
TGTGTGTGTGTGTGTGTGTGTGTGTTTGAATAAATGATGGTGCTGTACTAACATAAATCTCTGTTAAAATATAATTTATGAAACAAAGTCCATTCATCTGTAGCAGTTCACAGCGCAGCGGTGCCTCCTCCAATATGGCCGACACACAGGTCGTCACAGCAGCAGACCGACACAGTCAACAAGACTTCTATGTATTTATATCTATGGTGCAGACACTTCCAGGTGTGTTAGTGCCCTCTACAGGTGAACCGTTACAGGTTTATATGTTTGAAAACTGAGTTTTCAGATGATTTATCTCCTGTTGACAGATCAGACTTATAGAGACAACAGAGCAGCAGAACCTCCTCCTGATAATCATGTTTTCAGTTCACTAACGTCGGGGAAAACGATCCAAACCATACAAGTAGCCCATCAATTTAAAGCCCAGACTCTGCTCTTTCCAACAATATAAGTGTCACAGCTCTACGGGAAAAATTCACACAACAAGCAGCCAAGGAATAGTGAAAAAGGCTCAATTCTGGAACCATAAACACAAACGTCTTTCCTTTGTTTTTATGTCTTTACTCCACTTTGGAGTGATTTTTTTCCACTTGTCTGGACCTGTACGTCTCCTGTGTTAAAGTTGCTACATGTAATATGATCATTCTGTCCTGTGGACATCATTAAGAGTTGTTGTCGGGTGAAAAAATATTTTGCTAACACTGTGTTGACTGTGAACTGGAAGTGTTGGGAGTGGCACCCAGTGCTGGACCGGATGTCTGTGGTATATAGGCTGTTGGTTCAAAAAAAGGTTCATTTCTTGAAGCTTCATGTGCTCACAACTCCATCTGCTGGTCAAACGGTTGTCATTTCATCTACTTGGCTGTCCAATAAAATGAAAGTACTTTGGTTTATTTTGTGGTTTATTCTTGTTATTTTGGATAAATTGGTGTTTTTAAAAAGATAATTAAAGTATTTTTTCCTTTTGTATTTTTCAAATAAACACCTCATTTTTTTTAAATCAATGATGTGTTAAAAAAACACCACGGGGTGCATTTTATTTGACTTCATCAGGCAAATCCCACTAAAATTGCAAGAGAGGCTTGGACCTGAAGGCAACATGGTTTTGGTCTGTGGGAGAAAATCCACACATGCAAACTTCACATAAAGACCCGGGTCAGAACCCAGGACCTTGTAGCTGTGAGGTGTTGGTGCTAACCACTGAGCTATCATGCTCCCAGTATGAACACTAGGGTCATGGTGACTATTTACAGTATGTTGAAGACAAGGGTTTTGTTTCTTCTGTGTTTGGACTCAGTTTTAAAACCGTTGTCCACATGTCTGTTTTCAAACTGACATGAAAACCTTTAACAGGTCAACAACTGAACAGGTCACACTTGGAAATGAGATTCTGGATCTCAATGAGACTACCTGTATAAATAAAGGTCAAATGAAAAAAAATCCATTTAGTTCATGAAACAAGCCAATACCTGAATCCTCCCCTGGACCAGTGAGGCTTCAGAGGTCACCTGTGACGTCACTAACCCTTAACGACACAAGCTTCAGCACAAGAAGACCCATCACTAATATCTACACAGCAACTTGGGCCTCATGTGTGAAACAGTCGCACACAAAGTACGTACACACAAAAATATTCAGACGTATAAAACCACGCCTCTTATTTCACACATCTCAACAAATGTGGAACTAAGTGCACCTGAGACTCCTCCTGCTGACAGGTGAGACCCCTCCCCTGACAGGTGAGACCCCTCCCCCTGATGAGACCCCTCCCGCTGACAGGTGAGACCCCTCCCCTGACAGGTGAGACCCCTCCCGCTGACAGGTGAGACCCCTCCCCTGACAGGTGAGACCCCTCCCCTGACAGGTGAGACCCCTCCCGCTGACAGGTGAAACCCCTCCCCTGACAGGTGAGACTCCTCCCCTGACAGATGAGACCCCTCCCGCTGACAGGTGAGACCCCTCCCCTGACAGGTGAGACTCCTCCCCTGACAGGTGAGACTTCTCCCCTGACAGGTGAGACCCCTCCCCTGACAGATGAGACCCCTCCCCTGACAGGTGAGACCCCTCCCCTGACAGGTGAGACTCCTCCCCTGACAGATGAGACCCCTCCCGCTGACAGGTGAGACTGCTCCCCTGACAGGTGAGACCCCTCCCCTGACAGGTGAGACTCCTCCCGCTGACAGGTGAGACCCCTCCTCTGACAGGTGAGACCCCTCCCCTGACAGGTGAGACCCCTCCCCTGACAGGTGAGACTCCTCCCCTGACAGGTGAGACTCCTCCCCTGACAGGTGAGACCCCTCCCCTGACAGGTGAGACCCCTCCTGCTGACAGGTGAGACTCCTCCCCTGACAGGTGAGACCCCTCACCTGACAGGTGAGACCCCTCCCCTGACAGGTGAGACTCGTTGTAATTCTCAGGTTTTCCTCTCTGTCCAATCAGAAATGATTCCCAGATGCAGGAAAATGATGACTTAAATAGAAAATGAATGAGAAAACTTTCTAAATGAGTAGATGGGAGTAAAAATGTGTTTGCCGCATGCAAAGGAATAGTGATTGTGTTGGTGTACACATGTCTGATGTCTTCAGAGTGATTTACACGTCTTTAATAAATGGGTGTAAACACACAGGAACTTGGGAGTTTGGTAGAACTTAGAACTCTGTTACATGGTTGAAGATAAGATAAACATTTATTAGGTGGTAAATTGAGGTCGTCACAGCAGCTGAAGTGAAGAGAGTTGCAGCACCTCAATGGACAGTTTCTGCTGTGGGACAGAGGATTTCTATTTTAGGATCATGAAGTGATCTCTTTCAGCTGCAGAGCTTGACTCAGGAACCACAATAAAATATATGACTGTAATTTGTTCTGTTAACAACCACACTGCTCCCAGTTCTTCTTGTGATGATGTCATCCTGTGGTACAGTAGCTGACATTGTTCCACACATCATGCTCAACTTTACGTAGATATTTATGAACAAATCTACTGTCTGCATCTTGAGGAATCATCCCAGGTGAGCTGTTCTGAATGAATCTGCTGAGCTGACAGTTTTTTCTCAGTGAGATTTAAAATGTTTCTTAGACAATTCACACACAGTTTTACATTTTTAACAGTCTTGATCTAAACTCTTTAATTACTCAGCTGTCTCCACTGTCCACKCAGCCTCTGTTGCTGCAGTATTTATTCAGTCTGTGCTGGTTCATTGTATGGATTTCTCCATCAGTCTCAGTCACCTGTCTCCCTGTGTTTCTCTGTGTCCTGTTACTCATCAGTTATGCTGCCTTGTCAGCTTTTTGTTTTAATTTAATAAAGCATTTTTATTTTTTGATCTTTGAGTCTGTCTGCTCCTGAGTTCATTTACCAAAGACCCTGACACTGTTTCAGTCAAAAAAAACTTTAATTATTCGACCTTCGATGACAGTTCAATCAGTTGGGAACCAGTCCATCTGTCTTTTTTTCTGATTTCAGAATGAAGATGAAGTTCAAAGTGATGAAGAAGAAAAGGAGGGGCGTCTACTCTGAGCAATCCAGGAGATGAAGGCAGAGATTCGAGCATAGACTCCAGGACTCTGAGGATGCCCACAGCCATCCCCAAATGAAGTTACACCTGACAGGAAACAAAAAGACAGAAGCTCYGTCATACCTCAATGTGTGTGTCCACGTGTGTGAATGTGGAGAGGTGGGGGAGACTGACCAATCACAGTCCAGTGTCCATCCTCCAGACACATCAGTGGACCCCCAGAGTCACCCTGTAAACAACTTAACATTATTTATCAAATACACAAAAACCACAACAGATTAACTTAATATTACCTGACTGTACCTGAGTCCATCTGAACATCTGACTGTACCTGAGTCCATCTGAACATCTGACTGTACCTGAGTCCATCTGAACATCTGACTGTACCTGAGTCCATCTGAATATCTGACTGTACCTGAGTCCATCTTAGTATCAGACTTTACCTGAGTCCATCTGAATATCAGACTGTACCTGAGTCCATCTGAGTATCTGACTGTACCTGAGTCCATCTGAGTATCTGACTGTACCTGAGTCCATCTGAACATCTGACTGTACCTGAGTCCATCTGAATATCTGACTGTACCTGAGTCCAGGTGAGCTGTTACCTGACATGTGTCAACTCCACCCTCAGGGTATCCAGCACATAGCATGCTGGAGGTGATGGTGTACTGAGGAAGCAGGCGCTGACATTGGTCCTGGTCCACCAGAGGAACCTGGGCCTCCTTGAGAATATTAGGGAGAGAACCTGGGACACAGACAGGTACGACACAAAGGTGGAGTTGGTTAGGAGATTAATCCCACATTGATAGTGAGCTTGTGTCTGTTCTCAGGATATGATCGCTTTTTATTTTTACTCTGGTAAAAACATTGAACAGATGTTGAAGTTCTTACAAACAGAATTTATGAAAAACAAATGTGGTTTCATCTCAATAAGTTATCAGTAAATTTGAAAAAAACAAATGACATGATATTCAGTGACAGAAAAAAACCAACAGAATTATTGGTTTTGAAATTCATAGTCAGTGAAATAAAATATTTGGTTGGGAAGCTAACAGCAAGATCTCTCAAAGAGCAAAAACTATTGTAATATTGTATAAAATAGTTCTTAAAAGATAAAACAGTATCTACTATAGAGCTCAATGACTGTACCACATTCAATAGGTCTGGTTGT
>NW_013954081.1:20842-24759 GCF_001266775.1 Austrofundulus limnaeus
TGAACCTTCACACTCTGCTCTTACTGGTGCAATGTGCAGTTAATGAAGACTGACCACCAGGCTGGTCCAGTTTAACCATGAAACCTCCCACACTAACATGACAGCTGTTTCACTTTCATTGTCTAACCCCTGTACATTTCATTTTTATCAGTGAAATATTTCTCCTTAATTTCAGGGACTGAAAATGACCCAGTACTCAGTACTTCCTAATACAATGCCTCAAGAGACAGGGATGTGAATCTTATCCTGAGCCACAAAACACATGTGAACCAGAAAGTCCAAATTGGACCCATCACACGTTAGAGGCACACAAGTGGAGCAGTGGCAGTTATGAAAGCACTCGGGTAGTTTAGAAGGTGTCTTGCTCAAAGGCACAGCAACATGTGGACTTGGAAGGAAATCAAACCTTTGACTTTCTGGTCCCAAGACAATTGTCCTCCTACTACACTACAATCTGTTGTTGTTGTTGTTGTTGTCATTGTCGTTGTTGTTGTCAAATGAAAATAAAATACATGATATAAATAATTTTAATTGATTTAAATTGCTTATTGAGTAACTCTGACACCAACACTAACAATTAGTTTTATTTATTTATTTATTTAATCAATCTTTAGTCTCATTAAGACAGAAGGACTAATTTTCTAGAGAAACTAGTTTTAGACTGAAAATTATGATATACAGGGTTAAACATTAGAATATTTTTCTTGATTAAAACCTGGTTGTTTGCCAATATTTTTGGTTGTCTGTAACRTTTACAATAAAATGGAACCAAATCTCAAGAAAAATGCACTTGAATAAGTAAATGAGACTAAATCTAAATGTTCTCAGTCAGCCGTCTGAAAAGGAAGTATGAATGCAACTCTCCTCATGCTCTGCCTCGCCCTCAGACTTCACACGGTGCGTTTAAGGCTCAGAGATTAAAGCAGAAAAATATTTTGACTGAAGCTTTTCCACAACTAGAGGTTACCCAAGCATCCCCTTCACCACCAAATCCCACATGATGAGTTTTTCCTGCATACTTGTCAATGTTTTTCACAGAAAGAGGTGTGTAACTTGTATRTAACCTTAGTAAAAGTACACAGTTTAGTGTTCTCTATTAAAGTGCTGAAGTTGTAAGAAGACTTTAGCCTCAAGACTGATGACATTCTGAAGGAAGAGAGATTTTAGGCAACTTTTCTCTCATTTATTTGTTATTTCACTCTTTTCAACTGAGGAGTTGTCTGATATATTTTGAAATCAAATTTAGAGCACAGGAGGTCATTTGCACAATGTGATTTATTTTTATAAATATTTTTTTACCAGATTAACAGATTTTTCAGGATTTCAGCTCAATTACTGTAGTCATTTAATACAGTAAATTATTAAATGTCTAACCCTAAACCTAASCTCACAGCAAGAAGGTTCTGGGTTCAATTCCCAGTCTGGACCTGGGGTCYTTCTGTGTGGAGTTTGCATGTTGTTCTCATTCATACGTGGTCATTTTAACCTTGTTAACCTGAAAAGACACTGTCTTCACAGACATTTTGACTTTATTCCAGATCTGACTTTAGTGTATTTAACATTATCCACATGAAGTCTTTCTTCAAGGAATCTAACAGGAACATGATTAGCATTTCAACTTTATGATGTTTCTGTTTTCTTCATATCAGTGCAGGTTGTCTCCAAAAGATGATGTTTTATTTGTGTAATATCCTGTCTTACCTCCCTCAGATTCTCGTCCCCAGCCTGCAATGAAACACTTTCTTCCTTCTGTGAAACTCTGACCTTCAGCAGGTAAACACACTGGCTGTACCCACTCTGAAACACACACACAAGAACTACTCTGAGGCACACAACACACACAATAACCTTTCTGAGATCATTTAGGATCTGAGGGACTGACGGGTGAAGTTAACTGGCTGCTGCAGATGCATCAGTGCGATGTCTGCCTGTTTGGTTCTTCTGTTGTACTGTCTGTTGATGATGATGCGATCAACTTGTCGGGTCTGAACACCTACAGAGTTCATGTCACTCTGGGCATGAAGTCCAAGAATGGTGGACCAGGACTCCAGSTGAATGTTCTTCCTGTGAAGACAGAAGTGTAAAAATACCTTTTTTCTATGATTGGACAAAGAGAACGAGAATGGAAATGTTGTTATAATCTGAAAGGATTTGAAATGTTTGTAAAACCTAAAATTCAATTAAACTTGAAGGACAGATGTACTTCAGTTCAAGGAATAAGATGGTGGAAAAACTTGGCCAATGATTATAAAAATGCTGATTCAATTAATTTATTTAGTAGAATGATAAAGTTAATTTGCTGAAGAGATATGAAACTATAAAATATGTATTTATACAAGGTGATGTTTGAGTGGTTGAAGTTTTTTGTCTTCCTTTCATTTTATGAGATTTGTTTTTTGTTGTATTGAAATATGTTTTATTCTTAACTAAAACAAATAAACTATTAAACTAAACAAAATAACAACCAATAAATACTCTGAAGAACAGCTGCAGCGCCACCTGGAGGCTCCTCAACAGTTCAGCATGTCAGTCAGGTGTTTGGTGTTAGATGTAGGGCTAACCCTAACAAGAACTCTTCCCCAGAGGAACTTTGAGACAGAACACAAACAAACAGAAACAATGTCTCTGATCCATTCTCTCTTCTTAGCCAACATTAATAAAAAGGATTTCAGTTCATGTCATCATGTTCTTCTACAATTGTAATACTAGTATCAACAGTTCATATGCAATTAAAATGTTAGATTAGTCAGGTTAGTTAGTGTTAGGTTAGGATTAGTGTTTGATAACCAACCTAAAATACTGTCGGGTTAATTTGCTGTCATAATCTCCCTCCAGGTGTTGGAGGTTTTACATGGACAGGTTTAACTTCAGGATCACCTTCTAACTTCGTAGAAATTATTTGTTTTCTTGAATGAAGGTTTTTCTCACCCATAGACACAGTGTGCAGCTGTCAGCAGCCATTCTTCACCAATCAGTGATGCTCCACAAGCATGGCGCCCCCTCCAATGTAGAGACACCATCCAAGGCCACGCCCCTTTCATGGCATTAACCCCGCCCACCACTCTGCCTTCAACTAACAGAAACAAACCACAATGAGACTGAAATAAATGGGATTATGAAGCTCTCAGAGATTTCCTGCATAACTCATGTTCTCACCGTCAATAGCTTTCCTGTCTTCTGATTGGTCCAAACGATTGGTTATGTTACTGACCAGACGCATTCCACATGCTAAAAAGACAAAGTTTCATTAAAACCCTAAATTATTAACAACATTTGGATCAACTTGAGAAAAAAAGATTTACTGACGTTTGTTGCTGCAGTTCAGCGAAATCACTTTTTCATGTCTGCAGGTTTCACTGGGAAAAAAATATCTACATTTATCATCCAGCAACTTGTATATTTGCTCACTAAATACTTAATGATTTAAGTCCTACAGGAATGATGAGCTCCTGTGTTACAACCTCAAATCAGAAAAAGTGCAGTTTAAAAAAAATTACAAAAAACCCACTGAATGCCAAGATGTTTCATGTTTTAGGCTACAACAAGTAAAAACAAAATGGAAAGTTTAATTTAGCATAATATTTTACCCCATTTTAATAAATGGTTTACTTCCACAGTCAGAGTGTCAGAATGTGTTGCAGTTAGTTACCTGACACTGGTTTCAACTGTTCCATTACTTGTGAGCCTGATGTTTGCAAAGAGCAAATCTTGAGGCAAGACTGGCACCAGCGATGCCTCTCCAGACCTGTTGGGAGTGAAAAATCCCATCTGACATCAGAAATCGTTACTTGTTCTGATTATACTGGAAGCTTGAATCAGTCTATAAACTTCTCTCTGGAAGGGATATACAGCAGGTAAAATTAGTATTGAACACGTCACCATTTTTCTCAGTAAATATATTACTAGAGGTGCTAATG
>NW_013954081.1:26832-28381 GCF_001266775.1 Austrofundulus limnaeus
GTCTGGGTCTCTGCTGAGGCTGCTGCCCCCGAGACCTGACCCTGGATAAGAGGAGGAAGATGGATGGATACCCCGAGACGTTTGCTATGACTTGACTTTTTATAAATAAACTGAATTATATTGAAATAATTCTCTACCCTGCTTTAACCAGTAACCTCCTACCTTACACTTAACCCCTAACCKTAACTTCTAATTTTTAACCCCTAATGCCATCTGCTTCTGTAAAGATGGATAACACATTTCTGACTGAGAGTGTCCTCAGTCTGCAGTTAATAATGGTAAAAAACTGTCAAAAAGGTACTGACAACTGAAGGTTACCTGTGTCCCAAGTACTGACAGATAAAGTCAGACAGGTAAGAGTTCCAAGTGTCAGCACACACTGGGAGCAGAAAGGAGATGACCTGAAAATGAAGGCGACTGGAACCATTTACCTGTAACACAACTGAAGCACACACATACACAGGTGGTGTTCATATTACTGTGAAGTCACCTGAGTGTCTCAGATGTRTACCAGATAGGGTTCAGTTCATTTGCATCTTTGCCAAATAATACCCCTACTTTATACCCAGCAGGTTAAGCTTTGTACCAAATTGTATTTAAGTTCTAGATTATTATGACCCCCGCACTTGAAGCGTGAGAGTCATATTGTTTTTGTACTGTTTTATTTATTTATTTATTTTTGTTTTTTCAGTCATTTTTGCCAACCGTAACACAAAAACGGCTGCACCGTGGTCAACATGAAATTTGTCAGGGCTGTAGATGAGTCTGACCTACACTGCACCAGCCAACGGTTTTACTATACACCCCATATTTGAGGAGGGGGCTCCTTTCAAAGAGGGRGTGTCAGGACATGAAAAAATGTTTATAACTCAGAAACTGTTCAACATAGAAGCTTCAGATTTCTTTTGTTGTTAAGCTCTGATGAAGCTCTATCCATCAGGCCCACCAATCAGTGCCCCCCACTCTCCCAGACCCCCAATTTATCTGAAAAAGTGGTATCTGGACATACAAAAATGGTTGTTGCTTAAAAACTATTAAACACAGAAGCTTCACATTTTCATTGGTTGTTTAGCTCTGATGAGGGGCTATCCATCAGGTTAACCAGTGGCCCCCCCCCAAAAAAAAGACCCCCACCCAAACTACTACAATTTTGAGATGCACCTAGTAGCATGTCATTTATTAAGAATAAATACTTCTGAGTTCTGGTGCATTTGTGCGTGCGGGGGTCATTATGTTACCGCTATGCGGTATCTAGTTCAGAGCCATACTGAAAGGTTTTTAAAATAAATACATCAGAGCTCCTCAGCCGAAAATGCTAAAATAACATAAAAGTAAATTAGAAAAAGACCGTTTAAATCATCCCTCTTCTTGCCGAATGTCATCAGTCTTAAAAATCTAAATATTGCAGGTTAAATTCTTCTAACAACTTCCACACTTCATAAGCAACACCTACTGTGTACTTTTACTAAGGTCATGTACACAGTATCTACTTTACAAGAAAACCTTTGACCTGTGTGCAGGAAGAAGCTCATGAATGTGTGGCAATGTG
>NW_013954081.1:28391-30341 GCF_001266775.1 Austrofundulus limnaeus
GGGTGGGGCTTGTAGAGTTACAATACAACACAACTTTATTTAATGCACTTTAAAAACAACACCATTTGCCAAAGTGCTGTACACTGAAAAAAACACATAAAAACAAACATTAAAAACAATAAACTATGTAAAATGAGCCATTAAAATCATGAAAACAACAAACAAAACACTAAAAAATATTAAGAAAACATCTCAGGTTGAGTTAAAAGCCAAGGAGAAAAAATGTTTTAAGAGTAGATTTGAAAACAGGAAGTGAGTTGGCCTGTCTGGTTTGCAGAGACAACCTATTCCACAGTTTGAGGGCAGCAACTGAAAATGTTTAATCACCATTCAGCCCCCTCTTTGATTTTGGGATGACCATCTTGAACTGATCTGTAATGTGTTTTACCCAAACAGCATAAATATGAAGTAAGCAAAGCTTCAGCAGTACAGTTTGGTGGATGAATGAATGATCTTGATGAAGCCACTCAAACACACACCAACTATTAAACAAATAATGACTAAACAGCAAAGACATCTGAGTATTAGGTGTGAAATCCGTTTTGAATAAAGAGTGTGCACACTTAAGAATTTCACACAGAATCATCAAATGTAAACWAGTTTGGACTTAAAATCAAAGATGACTACATTTGGACAAGGTAAGCTTTATCCTTGAAGTCTGAGTGCAAACGTATATTTAGGTATGAAGTGAAGGATTTCTCACCTGAAGGAGCAACCCCTTGCTGAACAGAACTAATTGGTATAACCAACACTAGAATAATTTGGGTTTTTTTGTATTGTGTGCAATTCATTCATAAGGATGAGTGGGTGCTATCCCACAAAAAAGAAAACATTACATTGTTTCTATCATGTTCTCTGGTACATAWTTTTATCTGTGTGAGAAGCTTGACCTCCCATTGTCCAATCATCTTAAAGCCCAGTTATGTGGAGCACATCCCCTTCTTAGATGACAAGGACCAAATTAGTTAACAGTCTTTGATACATGAGGCCCCCAATTCACTGTCAGACACAGGTTTACTTGTGAATCCTAGAGTTTCTAAAGGTAGAAAGGTTACAGAAAGCATTTGAACACAAACAGGCAGTACTGGGTTGGATTGATCTTATGTATTATCAGTTGGTGACATACCACAGTTGGCTTCATCTGACCCATCCAGACAGTCAACCACACCATCACAATGACTGCTACCAAAGATACATTGTCCTGACTGGCACTGGAACTGGTCGACTGCACATGGAGCTGTACACAACCAATCAAAAATCACTAATTAACACATCTAGTAAACCAAACCAAACTCAGCAATGCACATGAGCTTACCTGGAGACCCCAGGTCAACCCCACAGGTGAAGTTGGCCCTGAATCCACGGCCGTAGTATTCACTGTCTGTAAAGAACCATACTGACATCTGATTGGCTGTTGAGAATAAGTCATGGGAGGGGCCTTTGCTGCCAGTGAGAACAGCTGGAAGAAACACCTACAAGTTAACACCTAAAGAACCAACCTGTACAGGTTAATCAGCAGAACGCATTCTCACCCAGTAAGTTGGAATCAGGCCCTGTCCCATCCCGCACCTCCACCATGTCAAAGCTTGCCTGAGTATCAAAGTCCAGGAAGTGGAGCTGGATATTTTGGCCCTCGTGTGCATGCAGAGTCCATAGACCTGCAGCAGAGAATTACGAGTAACAAAAAATGTGACAGATAAAGTTTGAACAAGTATAAACAGATACCAGACCAGTATAAGAAAAGGTCCAGCAGTGGTTGAGAAATCAGAGATTATTGAAAGTCCACTCAGACTTTTAATCATTCTTTGAGAGAATGCTGAGAGATTATCAAAGGACTGTGAGAATACAAATTTTGTTCCACAACATGTACCACATGTGATGTGAATGACAATAAAGTCTCCTTGAAACCTTTACCTTGCCAACCTAAGTTCTTTATCTGGGGTCTCATTT
>NW_013954081.1:31982-41695 GCF_001266775.1 Austrofundulus limnaeus
TAATTGGAGCGCGTCAAATGCCTGGATTCCCCCGCACCCAGAAGCGACTAAAAGGTTGGATTTGATAGTCGCTACAATAGCTTTTTACATCTTTTTTCATCCCTGGCCAGTAGGCAATTTGCTTTAACGCTCTGAAAGTAGCTTTAAAACCCTTATGTCCTGCGGACGGAAGGTCATGAGCATGAACTAACATTGATGAAAGTTTTTCTGATGGTTAATTGGACACAATATGATTTTGCCCAACCCCAATGGGCTTAGATTTTAAGATTCATTTTTTAATCTTAAATAAAATATGTATTCAAATTCACATTAATTCTTTTATCTCCCCCCAAAATGAAAATGAGCATAAAACAAAAACTTGGAACCCAAGAGGATAAAAGTGGTAGGGCCACTATTTAAGGGTGGGGGCGTTGCCCCTCCTGGCCACTCTCACTCGTGGCACCCCTGGTGATTGACAGGCTATGTTCCACAGAGGAATGACAGCTTGAGTCACAGCATCACATTTCTCCCTTCGATGCCAGAGACAAACAGAGRTTTGTTTGTGGTTCTAGTAGGGACAAGACGGTTCTGATTTGTGAAGGCTGAGGGTTAGTAAGCACCACAGAGATGATTGTTTTCCATCACCCTGYCCACTCCACAGCTGTGTGAGCAGATCAGCTGACTGGGGTGCCAGAAAGAACATGTTTGGCCAACTGGGGAAATCCCCGGTAGACTAGTCCACCCCTGAGGAAAGTGGAGGTGCAGCTTTTGACCGCGGTTTACAATAATTTCATTGTGCTCTCTGTACGATGACCATAAAGGTCTCTCTAATAGTGACTCATGAGCATAAATATTGGTGGGGCAGACATTAAATTCCTGAATCAATATCAACAWGAATGTTATAATTTGTGGCMYATTTTTGATTAAAAGATAGATGTTAGGCCTACTTGTCTTTTTTCTCTCCCTCYTTGCAGATTTTGTCTTGTGTCAAAAACATCTGGTCTAACAGTGAATGAGAGAAACACTACCTGCACCAACCACCAAGGCACCAAGTCTTTTTACTTTAACTGTAGGTAAAATGGATCAGAAAGGACACCGCTTTGTGAATATGATTTCTAATTTAATTTTTAGTATTAATACAGCAGATTAACTGAGTTAAATGAGGCTTGTCCTGTGAATTAATTTTAATTATTCATTTCCTTCATTTAACCTGGTAAAACCCCAATGAGATTGGGATCTAATTTGCAAGAGGAACCTGGGCAAAATGTATAAAGGCAAACAAATGGTGAACTATGTATCTTACTGTAACTCCAAGACCTTAAACAAAGCTCTAATTCACAGACAGATCATTCAAAATCACAGCTCTATATTAGCACAGAGTTAATAGTCGGCACAGATGAGGTTAAAAATGTCCTAACCTAACCCTAACTGGTCACAGCATGACTCCCATCAGCACTCCACCACAGCCGCCTCATGACATAAAGATCCAAGACAGGCTTACTCACACTCAGCCAAATTTCCATAGTAGTGAGGGTAGTTTGGAGAGCTGAAGGAAGAGTTTGGTTCCCAGAGGTCAAAAGGTCCTCCACAGTCAGCTGCACAAATTAGGAGAAAGAGGGTCAGGATTAACTAGGATCAACATCACACGTGTGCTAATGGCTCTAGTCAGGTACAGAGATTTGATCAAAAATAACACAGCACACACTACACAACAAGATAACAAGACTGGACAACAGGGACTACAAAAGACAAGCCTACAATGTAGACTACACAACAAATATTAACAAGACAGGAGTACACAACAAAAACAACACAAAAATCCTGTACCAGAGGAACACATTAGTGGTGTTAGAGCACTTCATTCACCTGCTTAGGCAGCATGGTTAGAGTTTGACCACAGGCCCTTTGTAAAAACATACATGACTTACATGTAGCAAGAATGAGGGGAGAAACAGAAGGGTGATACTGTTTCTGCACTCTGACACACTATTTTTACCTGTCGGGAAACCATGTCAGCTTTGTTGATCAATAACCTTTCCACCTTTTAAGAAATTAGACTCATACAACTCTCACATGTGGAATAAACTGCTTGAGGGTCTCAGACTTCAGTCTGATCTGACCTCATTTAAATCTAARTTAAACTTTCTTTTTTAATATTGCTTTTAACTAATTGCTCCTAAAACTGTTTGTACTGCTTTAAAAGGGCAATATTGTGTTTCTCAGGCATGTATTTAAATTCTATACCATAATAAAGGAAATACGTCACCTTCAGTTGTTAAAATGTTGTTTATATGTTAAAATAGAAAACAAACTTGACTTCTCATCATATCAGTTTCCAAACACCTTGAAATTGGCCTCTGTCTCTTTAAGAACCACCTTCAGCTTCTGTCCCGCCCATTTCTGCACATCATCACAGCTGCTTCTCTGCTTTTTACAACCTGGAGCATCGTAGCACACTTTGTTGTAATGATAATAAAAAAGCAGCAAGGTTATACAATATTGGTTTTGTAAAATTGCATCTCWGGAWACAAATGAACCTTTCATTTGGACCAGAAATGATGTTTTCTGAAGAACCAGAGTGAYTGCAGAGAGGATGTTTCAGCTGGTGAGATTATTTCAGTCATCCTTACACATACACGTGTACTGAACATAAGAAGTTACAAATGCTAATTGTAGAGCACACATAGACCAAACAAAACAACATGACTTGTTTTTCAGCTTACCTGGACAGGTGACAATGGTGTTTTGAGTCCTTCTGAGTCTTGGAATTGCATCACCTTTTAGTGATAATCTTGTTATTAGTCCACTGTTAAATTCCCTTTTGTTCAGCTATCATCCATAAAGTGGCTTGAACTTATATAACTTTTTTCATCAGAGAGTTACTTCCAAAAATGAAATCCAACCATTTTTTAAGAACCGTGTCATCCTTGTGAAGCTTTAAAACAGGGTCGTTTCGTTGGCATCCAAAAGTCCATTTCCTAAAAGRCATTTTTGATCCGAACAGGACTGGAGGGAGAAGTGGTTAGTGTTGGAGCTCAGCAGACATGGTTTCACCTGGTGTTTGCTAATTGTTGCTGCTGATAGCCTGCTGCTTGCAGGAGTCATGGGATGGGCCAGGGGGTGGGGAGGTGTCCTCTGTGATGAGGAAGCCCGGTTCAGAGACACAGCCCGGAGGAGGAACCAGGCCCAAAGGTGGTTCTAGCTGCCCTACTTGGTTGCCTCAGGACACTACAGGATTTCTCAAACATGCATGAATGAGTCAAAGTACGACTCTGGGCATGGAGAACATTGTAACATGATATAAAACTCAAAATGTCGGTTTTCATTATATTGCCCGTTTAATAATCGCTTTTAAATGCTTTAATATTTTATCTTGGTGTGTGTGTGTGTGTGTCTGTGTGTGTTTTTCTGTGTGTGTGTGTGTGGGTGTGTGTGTGTCCTTGTTCATATTAACATGCATTTATTCTCTAAAGCACTTTGAGTTGCCTTCTGGTGTGAAATACGCTACACAAATAAATTAGCCTTTTCTCACCTGGTATGGGGGGCAGTGTGATTGGAGGAGGGACGTTGGTTGGCTCAGGTGGACCGGCACCACAGGCATCAGAAGTCAGTGTGATGTCATCCAGAGCGATGTCATTTTTTGTACCTCCTTTTTTCAGAGCTTCAAAGATCACCTGCAGAGGCCATGTAATCAGTGAGTTGATCAACCACACTGCCTCAGCTAACAACTTCCTGTGTGATGTCACTGACTGTGGCCTCTGTGGTCAGGTTGAGGGTCACCTGGCCATAGTTCCAGGTGTCACCAAAGTTCCCGTCTTTCTGGAACACCACAGTAACATTGGCACTAGTCTGCGACAAAGATGGACTGAGCAGGACTTTGAGACGATGAACATCTTCACCAAACATGTGATACCTGCAAACATGTTTACATTGTACAGATTTATTTATTTTTAATCTTTTACAGAAGTGTATTTATTTCTTATTGAATTGTTTGTTGGGGTCTATTAGTCTTGTAACACATGATCAGTGTTATGATTGTGTCTATGTTAATGTTTTACTCTAGTTTTCTGTCTCGTCATCTGTTCTCTTCCTCCTGTCTGCCTGTGCTCTAGCCCCGCCCACTCACACCTGATCCTCATGTTTCGTCCCCAGGTGTATCTTGTTTCTAGTCATTAGTTTCACTTTATATTCTGTTCAGTGTCTTAAGTGTTTGTCAGTTTTGTAGGCATCTGATCCATACTCCAGTCTGGAAGGTGGCAGTAATGCACCTAAAAGTTGTTTGCCAACCGCCATTAAACAGAAGAAGAAGAAGAAGAAGAAGAAGAGTTTGTCAGATCCTTGTTAACTATTTATGTGTTCTGTTAGATGTTCAAGTTCTTGTTTCAAGCCAAAGTCAAGGTTTTGTATTTAGTTTGCTGCCACGTCAGCCTCTTGTTTTCATTTTATTAAATATTTTTCCACCTCACTCAGTCTTGCACCTGAGGTTCTTACCTAACCAGGCCACTCATGACAATCAGTTGTTAAATGAGTATCCTGCCTAAGAGTTTGCACTGGTTTTGTTTGTTTGCATGTTTACCAGAAGCTTAAACACATTGGTTGTAACAGAGTCAGAGGGAGGCTGTAAATTCTAAAGCTCTTCTGCCATTGGCCAGGACTCATAGGAGTGACAATGTAGAAGCCTGTAAGACAATAATACAGATTAATACAAAGTCATCAATACAAATCCATCATTGTGAGTTTTATTACAAAATTTTCCTTTATTGCCACTTTAGGGACAGCTTTAATTCAAACACCAGCTAACCCTGACCAACAAGTGGGTAAAGATGTAGACACTGCCACCTACAGGACGTGACAATTAAGACTCATCAAACATAAGGCAGTCCTTTAACTGACAACTGAGGACTTCTGGTTCTGACTCACCTGAGCTGTTCCCCAGGGTGTGATCTGAACTCGGTCCTGTAAAAGGAGGAAAGGTAGCCCGACTGGTTCTGACCCAGTCACCATCATCATCTTGCTGCTGCCGCCAGAAACACAGGCCAGGTTCAAAGCTGCAGCTGAGCTTCTCCTGGACTGAAGCCAGACGAGGACATCTTTAGATGTCAGGAAATGTTCACATGGCTCTTCTTACACCAAGACTGGAAGTCTTACCAGACAGAGCAGATTTGTTGGCACTGCTGTATGAGGCTTTGAACCCAGAAAGACTGTTAAAATCATCTGAAGTGAACTCCACAGTTGATTGATCGCTCATCAGCCACACAGTCCCAGGAGGGATGGAGCCTGAGATCTCAGCTGCCAATCAAAAAAAGGACGGATAAAAAGTCACCTGCAGCAATCAGAGCTGTGTTCTGATTCTCCACATCTTGGTTTTAGTCAGATCAAAAGTGAAGTCATGAAAAAACTGAGTCAACTTTAAGTTACTTTGTCCTGATGTAGTTCAGCAGAACTTTGTAAAAAGTGATGAAATGATTAATTTACCTGTGAGTCGTTTGTTTGATCCAACTCCTTCATAAAGTTTCAGAGTGTCTGTTGTTTCCTCAGTCTCAAAGTGATGGAAGTTCAGCTCAACCCAGAGTCTGTCACTGACCCTGAAAACATGGTGCTTTTTACAGGTGTAATATAAGGAAGAACAAGTGTCATCTCTTTTCTTTCTTCACCAGTAWACTGTTTTTAGTTGTGAAGTGAAGTGATGTCAGGCCAGCATTGTAAATAATAATTTGTTCTTAATGTTCTGCATGATTAAATAAAGGTTAAATAAATAAAAAAGAAAATGTGATGATGCAATGTTACCACAGTGTCTAACTGTGGGAAAYTGTGTTGAAATGCTTCACACTTGTGTGTTCAGCTCCCACCTGATGATCCAGCGACAGAACATGCTGTTGTTGTACGTCTCAGACTGTGATGAACTGAATGATCCGTTTGGTCCTCCCAACAAAAACTGCCCATCACAACCTGTAGCTATGGAAACCAGAGACAGGAAGTCATATAAAAATGTGTGAAGCACCTGGGCTGAAAAGTTCTGCTGGTTGATGCTAACAGATTTATTTAACTTATAAGAACATCACATAGTTATTTTCACTTGGACTTTGAATTTGATTAACAATCATTTGATTAGAAAATAATTGTTTGTTTGGAACTCTTCCACCATCTCCATTTTTAAATCACAGATAAAAACTCTTCTTTTCTTTCAGACATATTCAGTGTAACCTCCATCTCTCATTAACTCTTTTTAACGTTATGTTGTATATGATGTTTTTATTGTTATTTTCTTATGTAGTTTTTTTTCCTTTTTGTGTTTTACTGCATTATTTACTGTGTTTTAATTGTAAAATGTATTATTATTGTTAACAACCTTCACTAACCACATTGAGCAGCAGCTTCATCAGAGCCATCGGAGCATTCGTCAACTCCGTCACAGAACTGATCAATCAGAACACACATAGAACCATCAGCACAGGACATCTGCTCAGGCGGACATGTTGCTGCAAAGAAAACAGAGCTATTGGAAATGGAAGTGACTGAACAGGTGGAGGAAGCACCTGAAGGTGACTCACCTGTTGTAGGTGTAACACTAGCTGCTACTGGTGTCGTCTGCTCAGGTTTCTCTGCAGAAGCACAAACAGTTGTTGGACTTGTCTAAGCTGAAATTGCAAAATTGTCATAAGATGACATTTGTTGTGTCTTGGCACTATTTAAATAAACTGAACTGAACTGAACAGAATTGCAAATTGCTGACCCAGAATGGGAATATTGAAAATTTTATGCCCCGTCTTTGAGGAGGCAGTGTTTTGGAGCTCTGGGGAAGACAAATGTTTTACTATGGCAGAGGTCATCAAGGGCAYTAAAAGGCTCAAGTTTAACTGGACACCAGAATTCAACAAGATTCAATCTGAGAGCCTACTGAACTTTCTGGACATTGTGTGATTCGCATTATTAACACATCTTTTCACTGTTGTATGGAAGATTGGAACAACACCTGTGAAGTGGCAGATTGAGGTGCTGATCCCTATTTTTAAACTGTGGACTAGAAAATTTGTTCCAACTGTTGGAAACCATACTTAGACTCCACGGTGTTGGAAGACAAGCTTTGATTGACTGCTGAATCTCAGATTCAGAATTAGCAGTATGGCTTTCACCAAAGTCCTTGAACAGTGGACCAGGTTTTCAGTTCTGCAGGGATTGCAACAAATATATAGATATGCACACTCACTTGTGATCTTGATGCTGTTTGTGTCAATCACTAATGTCCCTCCCACTATCTGAAGTCCAGTTTCCAGCTGTTTCTCCACTTCCTTTGTGTCAATCATTTGGTTGAACCAGAGGTCAAAGGTCACTACCACACTGCCAGGCCTGGAGACAGTGATGAGCAGATTTCAGCTAATCGGCATTTGAATCAACAGATTATCACCAACCAATGACATCATCAATCTAATGTTTGAAAGGATGTATGACAGGAAATTGACTGACATTTCAGAAGTGTGTGATTGATCAGTACTTATCTGAGTGTTGTGCAATTTCAGCCTTCACTTATATATGTTCAATGTTCAGCTTACAGCGTAAAATCAGCAGTTCTTTTACTATTAGATCGGTCCTCTGCTTTTGGTACTGTGGGCCACAGCATCCTTTKGAATCATCTGGAATCACTTGTTGACATTCAAGGTACACCACTAAATTTGTTTCAATCCTCTCAAATAGGAGTTTCTCTGTAAATGTAGGACAGCATTCCTCCTCTGTGTCTCCTCTGAAGTATGGTGTGCCTCAGGGRTCGATATTAGCACCTGTCCTTTTTGCCTTGTATTTGCTGCCTTAGGGTTTAATTTTTAAAAAGCAAAAAGTCTCTTTTCATTATTTTGCAGATGACATTCAAATCTATCTACCTGAAACTACAAATGATGGCCAGTCTGTTGAATATAGGCTACAGAATTGTCTTAGGGATGTACAGGCATGGTTGAGAGCAATGGTTCTGAACCTAAATAAGGAAAACAATTCAGGTGAAGAAATTTATCGGGGTTGTTTRTAACTGACTTTTAAAGGCACTRCACRTTTAATAGTATTTTCTTAGGTGAAGTGGAAATTTTAGTTTTATTGTAATTATCTTCAGCTAAATGTGATGTGATTGGGTCAACTGAGGTTGTTGTAAATATACTATATAAACAAACTTTGACTTGACTAAAATCAAACCTCCTGAGTATKAGAATGGAATCTTTGATTGATCGTGAAAATAGTCTTCAAAATTGATAATAGGTGTCATGAATCTCACCTGAYCTCTTTCTCCATGTCATGTCACCTCATTTACCTTGCTCATTGTTTCACCTCTCCTGTCACAGAAATCCCAGTCAGCATCATGTCACTCACCTGTTTTCTCCAGCAGGCTCTCCTCCACCACTGCCCCAGCACCTGATTATTGAACGGTTATCCAAGTAAATGTCTGGTGTTCTCATGTCATGTCTGGTSTGCCTGGCCTCAACTCTCCTTTGGTTTTTGGTTGTTTGTCTCCTGCCTCACCTCTCCTTGGTACCTAATCGGACTCTGACCTCCTGGTTCTGACCCTTGTCTCCTCCACCGGATCTTTGCCTTCTGCTCTCGCCCTTGWCGGACTCGTCCAGCCATCTGCCTCCCGGTTCCAGACCTCAGCCTTCATACCTCAACCAAGAGAAGTCTGCTCCTTTTAACCAAAGTCTGCCTTTCATCTTCAGGTGTATGAACCTCGCTTGTTTAACAGAGTTCCCTGTGGTAAACAAACACGGCCATTGTCCACAACACGAAAGTGTTTGCAAATCCATCGGACATCTTCCCCATCTTGCTACGTCACTCAAGCACTCTTCTTGGAATCCCCATACTTTGAGAAGGTTAGTGGCATAACTTTGTACTTCGTCTGGTTCCCAGTCTGTTTCAGCCACTAACCTTATTCTCTGTTGTGTAGAGCTCCTGATACCCGTGACCCTTGGATCCAGAACCAGCTGCCTGTTTTTAAATAAAATCCTTAAAACTACTCTGGTGTGTGGCAAATCAGTAAAACTCATTTACCAAGTCTTAACATTAGGTATATAAATTTTTTATATTAAATTGCAATATTAGTATTTTTTGGCTTGTCTGTGGTCACACTTTTGGTTTAGAGTTTTATTGGCAAAAGCCACCTCTTGGCAATGTGTTAACCCTTTCTTATTGGATTGACATATTTTCTTCACTTTTTTGCAAAACAGTGAAGACAGATGTCGTCCCACCCATCCAAACTCCATTGTTTTAKCTCTGGTAATCAAACAGAAACCACTGTTTAACTATTAAAAGCTACAYATGTCCATATGAAATCACTAAAGCACCTGTTTGACCTTCCTTCCCAAAAATCATCACTTACTAACCAGTCGGCAGGCCTGTTTTTTTTACCAGCATGGGTGGAGGAGGTTCAAGGTAAATGAGGATGGCTATTTCATATACTGCATTAGATTTATTTTTAAGACTGAGATTTCTTCTTTTTCTGCTGCCTTTAATTTTATTTTAATTTTTTGCATGTTTTT
Organism: Austrofundulus limnaeus; assembly: GCF_001266775.1. Lineage (NCBI taxonomy): Eukaryota > Metazoa > Chordata > Actinopteri > Cyprinodontiformes > Rivulidae > Austrofundulus > Austrofundulus limnaeus. The sequence goes on from NW_013954081.1 coordinate 41,474, forward strand.
TGTTCTTGTGTCCCAACACAGACGAGCTACCTCTAATGGCAGAACTCTGCAGTTTTCACTCATTTACAGGCCAGCGGTCACTCTTTCAGAGATGAGGATGTTCTCATTCTTGATAGAGAGGAACGTTGGTTTGAGAGAGGAGTAACAGAAGCCATTTTTGTGCCTTCGTGTCCAGTTGTTCTCCTCCTACAACGCTGTTATTGCAAGTATGACTCCACCCCC
>NW_013954081.1:42695-46700 GCF_001266775.1 Austrofundulus limnaeus
GTTTTCATCCATAGTTTGACAGAAATGTAAATTATTCAATAAAACTGACATAAAACCATTTCTGATTCTGGATCCAATTCTTTTCAAGAAGGAAAAATTAACAGCCTATGCAGAAAAATAACAAATAGAATGAAAGCGATATAACAGGCTACGAAGACAAGCGATGGTGCACTGAGTGCTGTATTTTTTTGTCCACTATGTAATGATTGATTGGAAGAGCTCATACACTTGGTTGCGATTTGTGTTTGACGGCTCCTTTTGGATGGGTTTAATTTTTTATGAATTGGCACAGTTAGAGCCTTTTGTAAACAAAAGCTCACTTTGATTATGAGTGGCACTGATTAGGCCACTGTTTTGAAAYTGAAGTTTTGAGTTGACTTCTACATGAAAGCAGTCAAGAAATATTGTAATGAACAACACAGTTCTGTAAGTGAAGATGTTTCACTCCCATCTCGGGCACTTTCTCAATTCTAAACTAAAGCATAGAGCTCAAAGCTTGAAACTGTATATAAAACCCAGGCCTTGGTTACATGAGAACCAGCTCTTGAAATGTTGTGTTTTTTTCACATTTTTATTGAGACAAATAAAAACAATGTGCTAGAAATACATTTTTCATGGGTTGCTGGATGGGACATGTTGAATTTTTGTAATGTCATTTTATAATGATTGCATTTTGACCCAAAATGTCATATGTGCTGAGTGAAGGTGTTGTGAGATGAGATGTGTATTGTGTTTAGTGAAAATATTTAAAGAAATGGATTGGGCCAAATTAGTATTTTTATTTTTTATCTGGCAACACTTACACCAGGTTGAGCTGCATGCAGTTTGCTAACCTGTTTGTTCCTCTTACTCAGTTCTTTTGCTGCCTCACCACTCCTCCATAGTTGATTGAGACCATCCAAAGCAGCTTGGATTTGGTCTTATAGTGTCCCCGTGTGTAACCAAAATTCCCATGCAGATTAATTTATATTCCAACTGATTTACTTTGATCAACTAACAGGTAAATTGAATAAACAGATATCTAACCTGAAGTATTGAACCTGGCAGAATCGGTAGAGCCACCACAGCTTGCTGAATCTGAATGCCTCAGACACCTGTCAATCAATCAATCATCAAAGATATTCACCTTCCTGATTTGAGATTATAGGTCATGTTCTRTACTAAATAAGATTAAAATTACATGATAATGCTGACTGTTTTTTAGCATAAAAGCCAAAGAACTGAAACAATGCTGATTGCAGGGTTTCTACAATAAAAACCACAAATGTCAAGATGCTTTAGTTTTATCTGAATAAAAATCAGTGATGGAAGAATGTTGACTTTTTCAAAATAAATGTTGCATGTGTTCCTATGTCATTTCACATTAAAAGGACAGTCTCACCAACTGCTGGATGTCAAAGGCCAAAGACTTAAACATCTGGCTGCTGGAATTCCTCAGCTCATCAGAAAACTCAGCCCCRGCAACAATCACCACCTGGCCTGATAACTGCACAGGCTCTTCTGTGCCTGCACACATGATTAATGACATTATCACCACCACACCTGGAGCACACTGATCATGTAATTAAGATGGTTTACCTTCAGGCTTCAGACTGACCCAGGCAACGACAATGAGACTTATGCAACAGATGAGAAGAAGAGAAGAAATGATGCAGAGGAAGACCTCCAAAGAAGATAAACGTTTAGACATACTGAAGAACCAGACCAGATCCTATAAAATGTGAATAAATTAAACCAGATCAGATTAGATAATGTTGAAAAGCATCTGTAGGCTTCATTTTGAAACTCAAGGTTCTCAACCCTAGTCATAGCCCTAACCTGAAGAATAGATGTAGTTATAACATTGTAAAAATAATTAAAAATTCAGGCAGCTAAAATTTTTTTGTGATATCAGACCCTAAACTGAACAGTCTGTGGTAAAATCTCCAAAAACAATTACTTTTACACTGCGATTGACTTAAAGTACATCAGATCTAAAATAACATTTTTACACTGGTATATTATTACTGCTTAAGTCACACATTTTGATGTATGTATATGGGGTTTAACAAGAATAAAACTCCCAAAATTATAATCATTTGAAGTTCTTGTAGTTCCTACCTGCTGTTGACTGCAGATCTGCTGTTTTTTGCTGGTTTAAAATGGCAAAAATAAAGGGAGCTTGTGAATCAGAAGTACAGTGACTTGTCTTAAACTCTGAATGACTTGTGATCAGATTTTATTGAGCTGGGAATACTTATGAACTTATTAACTGATAAACATTCAGCTGATAAGAGCAACAGCAGGAGGAGAATAACTCACCTGCTAAACCCACCCTGATTCTCAGACAATGATTTTAACCACAGCTAGCAAAATCGTGATATCTTTAGCATATTTTCACATGTTTGAACACATCATAGGGTTTAAGTGTTCAGTCACCTAAACACAGGCTTCATTACCCTTCATGTTCAAGTAAATTTACCTGTCTCAAAGGTTAGGGTCTTCTTGTTGATTGTTTATCTGCAATCCAAAGTTCAACAGCCATAAATCAGACTAAGAATTTGTCCCTGTCTCCATAAAGCTCACCTTTGTAAGTTGCTTACAGATTATTAAAAAAACATCTGATAAATCTCAAAAAGTGATCTGTCAGCATACTAACATTAACACCTGCTATCAATTTTTTAATTTATCTGCTTTGCCTCTAGCTAACTTCCTTAGCATAGCTGCTATTGACACCGATTCATTTTCCAACCAGTGAGGTCTTAAGAACCAAGATGGCTGTCAAAAGCTGTGGTGGTTTGTTAGGCTCCACAAAACTGCTCTTTTATTCCCTTTTTTGTGCAAGCTTTTTGGCTAATGTTGGCAGGAGTTGTACAAACTGTTGAACAGTTTTGCTCCTACAAGAAAATGTTAGGAGGTGTCAGATTCTCCCTCATCTATACATCACACAGGTGGATCAAGATAAGACCAATATGGTTATCAACTAGTTAAACAATTCAAAAGCTAAAGATATACGTCACTTAGATACTTTGGCCAACTGTCCATCCCTTGTCTTTTGCTTATCTGGGTTTGGGTCGCTGGGGTAGCAGCCCAAGCAGCACCACTTGGGCCAGCACCTCTGGGGGAATCCAAGGGGTGGAGTGGGGAAACTTTTTATTTTGGGATGTTCATGGCCAAGATCGGCCCAATTTTAGTAACTATAAAAATAAGGCAAAGATGTAGATATGGATGAAATCGGGCTTCCGCACTTAGTAATTTTTTTTTTCCAATTTTGAAAAGTGAATGGATCCCCACATATGAGATATCACTGAACTAAGGGGACAGGAAGTTTCAGGCCCCTCCCACGTTTAGTTTTTGAGCTATATAATTTGTACATTTCCATTTTTGGGTTTTTAATCCCTTAACCCTAATGACTTACCCCTAACCCTAACCCCTAACACTAACCCTAACCCTAACCCTAACCTATCAGAAATTTTGAGCTACAAGCAGGTGAAAAGAGAGGTGTTGAACATTTTTTACCCTGTAAATCCTTTTCCAGTGTTTCCAGACACATGCATGTTGGAGAGCAGGTGTTGGACTTCAGGAAACAGCTCCACCTGACTGCATCACTTTTTATGAGCCCCCCTGAGCTGCTGAACATGCCCTGGGAGGGATTATCATCATATTGGCTGGTTAATCAGCTACATGCAGGTGAAAAGGAAGGTGTTGAACTTCATTTTGCCTGTAAATCACTCTCCTGTGTTTCCAGATACATGCATTTTGAAGAGCAGGTGTTGGACTTCAGGAAACAGCTCCACCTGACTGCATCAATTTTATTGAGCCCCCTTGAGCTGCTGAACATGTCCTGGGAGGGGTTATCATCATATTGGCTAGTAAATCACCTATCAGAAATTTTGAGCTACAAGCAGGTGAAAAGAGAGGTGTTGAACATTTTTTTGCCCTGTAAATCTCTTTCCAGTGTTTCCAGATGCATGCATGTTGTAGAGCAGGTGTTGGACTGCAGAAAACAGCTCCACCTGACTGCAT
>NW_013954081.1:47657-54073 GCF_001266775.1 Austrofundulus limnaeus
GGTGTTGGTCTTCAGAAAACAGCTCCACCTGATTGCATCAACTTTATTGAGCCCCCTTGAGCTGCTGAACATGCCCTGGGACGGTTTATCATCATATTGGCTGGTTAATCAGCTACAAGCAGGTGAAAAGGAAGATGTTGAACTTCATTTTGCCTGTCAATCACTCTCCTGAGTTTCCAGATACATGCATTTTGTAGAGCAGGTGTTGGTCTTCAGAAAACAGCTCCACCTGATTGCATCAACTTTATTGAGCCCCCTTGAGCTGCTGAACATGTCCTGGGAGGGGATATCATCATATTGGCTAGTAAATCACCTATCAGAAATTTTGAGCTACAAGCAGGTGAAAAGAGAGGTGTTGAAATTTTTTTTGCCCTGTAAATCCCTTTCCAGAGTTTCCAGACRCGTGCATGTTGTAGAGCAGGTGTTGGACTTCAGGAAACAGCTCCACCTGACTGCATCACTTTGTATGAGCCCCTTGAACTGCTGAACATGCCCTGGGTGGGATTATCATCATATTGGCTGGTTAATCAGCTACAAGCAGGTGAAAAGGAAGGTGTTGAACTTCATTTTGCCTGTAAATCACTCTCCTGTGTTTCCAGATTTGGTTAGGGTTAGGGTTAGGGTAATAGGATGAAAACCCCAAAATGCGAATGTACTTAGCTTCTAGTGAAAAAACTAAAAGTGGGAGGGGCCTGAAACTTGGCTCAGAGAACCCCCCGAGGGGCCCCACATGTGTGCCAAGTTTGGTCCATGTGGCACCTTCCCTTCACATAGCTGTCATTGACTCCCATTATAAGAAAAAAGACATACTTAGCTTATAGCTCAAAAACTAAAAGGTACTTAAGGACTAAGCTTGGTGTGTGTACACCCTTTAGTGGGATACACCTTGTGACCAAGTTTGGTGGACCTAGGCCACGCCCTTCTTGGGGCTGCCWTAGACTCCTATGTATTTTGTAAGTCCAGATAGCAATGTCCTATGGATCTGGGAGTTGGTTCTTTGGAYGCAGTGGCTCCCCCTGAGTTCAACGACACCTTACATGCCAAAGTCCAATAGCAATGCAGAATTATGAAAGTGGGCGGAGCTTATTGTGGGAGTGTCCATTTGACTCTGGGCTTGTCCAGGGGGCGTGTCCACATGTTTTGGGGTGTAGTTATGATTAAAAATGTCTGTGGGTGGGGTTAAATATTATATATATTTAAAGCATTGTGGGCGTGGCTTAAAATGAGTGGGCGGTACCAACATTCGGGGGCGTGTCCAGGGGGCGTGGCCTACAAGGCTATGTACTTGGTTTCATTTAATCATTCCTGTGGGCGGGGCAAATGTGCAAAAAGTTTCAAAAGTTTAAACTGTTGTGGGCGTGGCCTAAAATGAGTGGGCATTACCAAAATTGGGAGGCATGTCCAGGGGGGCGTGGCCTACAAGGCTATATACTTGGTTTCATTTAGTCATTCCTGTGGGCGGGGCAAATGGGCAAAAAGTTTCAAAATTTAAACTGTTGTGGGCGTGGCCTAAAGTTAGTGGGCGTTACCAAAATTCGGGGACTTGTCCAGGGGGGCGTGGCCTACAAGTATTTGTACTTGGTTTCATTTAATCATTCCTGTGGTCGGGGCAAATGTGCAAAAAGTGTCAAATTTTTTTAACTGTTGTGGGCGTGGCCTAAAGTGAGTGGGCGTTACCAAAATTGGGAGGCATGTCCAGGGGGGCGTGCCCTAMAAGACTATGTAATTGATTTGTTTCCATTATGTCTGTGGGCGGGGCAATAGGAAAAAGCCAGTTTTTTGTATTTATTTAGAAAACTAAAGCTCTTACCATGTTTTTTTTCCCACCACACTGTATAAGGAGCCCTGTTGAGTGCATTGGCTCATTTGGTTTTTGGCTGTTGGTGAGTTAGCATCCCTCTCATGCAAAGTAGTTGTTTTCTTTGTTATTTTTCATTACTCACATGGTCTGCATATACTGTATTCAGAACACTATAAAAGGAGTAGAGAAGCCATTTAGTGTTCACTTGCTTTTGGTAGTCAACCAATAAAGTTCGTTCCTTCAAAATGGACGTTGAAAGTGATGTTTCTGAGGTGGGACTCTTGAACTCAAACACTGTCAATGAGGCAATGTCACAGTTTGATGATGTTGCCCAGTTTTTGCAGGCAGACATAAATATGCCATTGCATTCCACTACAGTGAGCGATCCTAAATCCACACTGCAGTGCTCTTATGACCTGGATGGTATCGTTGTCCAGTTCAAAAGACCCTCCGGCTGTTTAGGCATATTGCACTACCTTCTTATGCCACAGATTCAGGTGCACATGTTGAAGGATGGGTGGCACATCCTGAAGAAGCACCTAAACCTTGGACAGCTCAGTAAAGATGGCCTTTCAGCCGTCAAGAACTCGGTGTTCCATCAGATTGCCCATGTGGATGGTGGTTTTCACCTGATCTTGATGGTCCTACCAACATCCTTCACTGACCCTGATTCAAGCCTTTTTGATAAGGCCATTTACAAGCTTTTGGCAGCTGAAATGTTAAATAAGCTGATAAAACAGTTTCAGTTTCAGCTCCAAAATGCCTCTTCTAAAGACAAGGCAAGAGCAACCTTGCAAAAGCAGGTCAGTTATAATACCAGCACCTATAACGTATTACGAAAAGATCTGCCATTCATCCTCAGCCTTCTGGACAAAGCCCTGTCCTTTATTGGTGAGGATGGTCTCCTGAAACCTGTCGTTTTCCTCAACCAATTTGGCCAGAAGGATGAGGATGAATTAGATCTTTTCTCTGTTGCAAACCCCACAGAAGTGGACAGTTTGTCCGTTCATTTGGCCTGCAAAGTCACTTGTACTGACCCTTCGGTCCACCTTCTGTTCTCACGTTTTGCACTGCAGGATCTGGTTGGTCCTCGTGGGACCCTGTTCTCAGTTCTAGGGATGCACGAGTGCACTAACTTCCAAACTGACCTTGACAGACATCACATTGAAATTGCAAAAGGGTTGCAGGATGTGATTGCAGCTGAAGGAAAATTAAACTTCCTTCAGCTGTACGTGGACTCCCCTCATGTCCATTTGCAGATTCCGTTTAGGCATCCTGTCACCGGGGCCATTGTTACCTGCCGCCTGTCTCACCCACAGTTCCAGCGGACTTTGTTGGAAAGAGCAGTGTCCTACATCTACCATATGAAGGACTTGGTGGAGAAGCTTGTGGTGCAGCTGGGACTGCGGGTTGAACAGGTACGCAGGTTCAAGGGCCCCATACCAGCTGACATTGTTCCAAAGGAGTACTTTGATGAAAAAGCATTGTTTGAACTGTTTCAGGATAATGCTTTGGTTGTCCCATTCAATGACTCAGAAGTCCCATATGGTCTGATGTACAGTTTGAACACAGTTTTGCAGCACTTTGTGAGTCAGTTGTCAAAACTGTTTGATGAATACGAGGGGGTGGCCGTATACGACACCTGCTGGAAGGCCTTCCAGCTCGAGCTTGCTGTGGAGGAGATGTTTTACGGCCATCCCCTCTCTCCATCAGACACCCAACTCAGTGTCTCCCTGGGGACAAACACAGTAAACCCCCATAGCCTCACACACCAGAGGGGATTCATTGGTTTGGCACCCCATTCCAGTGCCAGTGCAGGTGAGGTCCCACCACCTCTCCTGCACTGGACAAGAAACGAGCTGCAAACAACACGTTTGGAAAGAATATTTCCACTGTGTCAAACTCTTGATGCAGCTCCTGCGGTGTGTGGGGCAGCATTGCTGCATGTCTTGCTGAAAGATATTTTTCGCAGGAATGAAGACATACCATTCGCAGAGATGAAGGGGCAGACTCCACCAGGTAGACTCTGTGGAAGTCAGAAGGTGGAAGACCTTTCACAGGAGCTTGCAACCCAGAACGCGTTTCCTGCACCTTGCACATTTGGGAGAGGCCGTGAGCTTCTCTGCAGTAAGATGTTGGATGTTAAGGAAGTGCTTATCCAGGGGTTCAATGCAGAGAAGTTCCGGTTCTTCCCAAACATTAAGTTTTGGGACTACCATTGTTCCCACAAGCTTTTTTGGGATTGCAAGACCTGGATTGTGCTTGAGTCTGAGGGCTGGAACACTGAAATGTCACACATTGCTGCCACAACGCTGCAGATTTGCACCGAGGTGGAAAGAAGGTCCCTGTGCTATTCACGCACCTTGGACAAGTATAGGGACTTTGGCATGCCCTGGCTGGTGAAGGTCCTGCAGAGGCTTCCGCCAATGATGGCTGGTACAATGAGGTTAAATGTGCTTACATTTACCTCTGCTGTAGCAATGATCCAAAACAAGGACTTCATTGACTACAATCATCTGAAAAATCTTCTGGATGACATGAGTCATGGAGGAGTAAGTCAAGCAATGTTGCAGAAATGGCTCGTGTTATCCAGGTTCACACTGCCAAAAGTATTTAATGTGATCGTGTGGAGACTACATGAAGACATTGAATACAGGCTTGGAGAACCACCAAAGCCCAAGCCTGTGGGAAAAAAATACCCCGAAGTCAGAGAAGAACAACCATTTGAGGATGTGCAGGCAGTCCCGGACCAGGATGATGTAGGTCCATCTGAACGGTCAAAGGCCCTCACGCAACCAGTGTCAAAGAAACGCATAAAATGGTCAAAAGAGGAGGATGACCACATCAACCTTGACAAAAAACTAACACACAAAGAAGCGTACAAAATGTACACAAAACGGTGCATTGAAGATGACATACCAGTGCACACGTTGGACAGTTTCAGGTTGAGACGATACAAACTCATGAAAAAGTGATTTATCAGTTTGTATCCATTTGTGTACCAGTTTGTATTATGTAAAAAAGTAGAAATAATATAAAGAAGTGTGTAGTGTGTCTGTTAGAATTCATAGTAAACAGTTCAAATGTAACATTTGTGTTGAGTAAAATAACTAGAAATTGTATTAAAGTAGTGTGTAGTTTGTGTTTTGTAATGTTCAAAGTAAATAGTTCAACTGTGTAATAGTAAATACTGTATTTTTGTATAGTTTTTATTTTAGTGTTGTAGTGTGTAAAAAAACAAAACAAAAAAAAAAAACATAAAAAAACAAAAACAAACAAAAAAAAAACACCCTCCACATGGACTCTGCCTTGTCGTGGCGTGGAGGCTTAAGTGTCTTTATGACACAACTGAAGAGTCCACAAAAAAAGGTTAGGATTAGGAAAAGAAAAGTTGAAATCCCGTCGCCGAAGGTGATGGGATTTAATGCGTTGGCCATCACTGTCCTGGTCCTCCGTCTCCCCCACAAAGTGACCCCCCAGTCGGCAGAAGGAAGGTCCGTTTAAACTTGGAGACTTGGAGAATGATGAGTTGAAATTTAGACTCAAGTTAATTTTAGTTCATCCTCTGATTGGTTAACCATAGGTGCTGTAGTCTGGGTTAGGATTTTGAGAGTTAAAATTTAGACTCATGTTAATTTTAGTTCATCCTGGTTAGGGTTAGGTTTTTTTGGCATTTGGCCCAGTGAGTGCAGCTGATTGCAGACTGGCTCCAGCTGCTCCCAGTCAGGTTAGGGTTGGGGTTAGGCAATGCCATGGCCATCACTACCCTAGACCTTACAGGTGCAGGCCCATCGACCYCCAGAGACACATCTTCAGACCAGATGAGGTTTATTATCATTATAACAGGTGAGTGTTTCTTCATTCAAAGTAGGTTATTATTTTGTTCTTTCATTCTGGTAATATTCATTCTTTTAATGCAGGTAGTTATTCATTTCTTTATTTCTTTTTTTCCAATTTTTCTTTCTTTCTTTTTTCCATTTTTTCCAATTTTTCAAAAGGCATAAAATAAAATAAAAAGTCCTCTGAGGTTAACCTTAGGCATTAGGCCTGTGAGGTTAACCTGAGGGTCTGTATTTGGGGAGATGGATAAAAGAAATTAATAAATAATACTCTGAGGTTAACCTGAGGGGTCAAAATTGGTGAGATTTCGGTCAGTTGAATAGGTTGCATTAGTTTTTGCTAGAATAATAATCTTAAGGGGTCATATTAACATGTTTATTTGTCATTTAACCCTTTAGGTGTCACTGTGTCCAATTTAAGGATCCACAATCTTTCAGCCCTTTGTCTCTGAGCAAGTGACCAGGTGGGATTACATTCCAGGACCGTGGCTTTGACCGAATCCCAGCCATGTTGGAGAAAATGTTTGACCAGAAGGGTGTGAGTTTCTTTGTTTTTATTAATATTATATCTATGCTGTGTGAATCTAGTCAGGAGTGTGTTCCCTGTTTCCCCCACATACTGGGCTCCACACTGCTGACATGAAATTAGATAAACACAGTTTCTTGTCCTACAGCTACCCCTGCTGGACGTTTTGAAAATCACCTTGTTAAATTTGTTTTGAACCCATTTCAGTTGTCTGAAGAATTCCTGCTGACCTTTAACCCTTGGCATGATG
>NW_013954081.1:54083-54671 GCF_001266775.1 Austrofundulus limnaeus
ACTCTGTCTATAACTCTGAGTCTATAACTCTGAGTCTATAACTCTGAGTCTATAACTCTGAGTCTATAACTCTGTCTATAACTCTGAGTCTATAACTCTGAGTCTATAACTCTGAGTCTATAACTCTGAGTCTATAACTCTGTCTATAACTCTGAGTCTATAACTCTGAGTCTATAACTCTGAGTCTATAACTTTGAGTCTATAACTTTGAGTCTATAACTCTGAGTCTACAACTCTGAGTCTATAACTCTGAGTCTATAACTCTGAGTCTATAACACTGAGTCTATAACACTGATGTCTGTAACACTGAGTCTAAAACACTGAGTCTATAACTCTGAGTCTAAAATTCTGAGTCTAAAACTCTGAGTCTAAAACTCTGAGTCTAAAACTCTGAGTCTAAAACTCTGAGTCTATAACTCTGAGTCTATAACTCTGAGTCTATAACTTTGAGTCTATAACTTTGAGTCTCTAACTCTGAGTCTATAACACTGAGTATATAACTCTGAGTCTATAACACTGAGTCTATAACACTGAGTCTATAACACTAAGTCTTTAACTTTGAGTCTATAACCCTGAGTCTATAACCCT
>NW_013954081.1:57031-57678 GCF_001266775.1 Austrofundulus limnaeus
CTCTGAGTCTATAACACTGAGTCTATAACTCTGAGGCTATAACTCTGAGTCTATAACTTTGAGTCTATAACACTGAGTCTATAACACTATGTCTGTAACACTGAGTCTAAAACACTGAGTCTATAACTCTGAGTCTATAACAATGAGTCCATAACTCTGAGTCTATAACTCTGTGTCTATAACTCTGTGTCTATAACTCTGTGTCTATAACACTGAGACAAAAACTCTGAGTCTGTAACACTGAGTCTAAAACTCTGAGTCTATAACACTGAGTCTATAACTCTGAGGCTATTACTCTGAGTCTATAACACTGAGTCTATAACACTGAGTCTATAACACTTAGTCTATATTTCTGAGTCTAAAACACTGAGTCTAAAACACTGAGTCTATAACTCTGAGTCTATAACTGAGTCTATATTTCGGAGTCTATAACTCTGAGTCTAAAACACTGAGTCTATAACTCTGAGTCTATAACTCTGAGTCTATAACATTGAGTCTATAACTCTGAGTCTATAACTCTGAGTCTATAACTCTGNCTCTGAGTCTAAAACACTGAGTCTAAAACTCTGAGTCTAAAACACTGAGTCTATAACCCTGAGTCTATAACAGTGAGTCCATAACTCTGAGTCTATAACTCTGTGTCTATA
>NW_013954081.1:58678-59468 GCF_001266775.1 Austrofundulus limnaeus
ATAGACTCAGAGTTATAGACTCAGAGTTATAGACTCAGAGTTATAGACTCAGAGTTATAGACTCAGAGTTATAGACTCAGAGTTATAGACTCAGTGTTATAGACTCAGAGTTATAGACTCAGAGTTATAGACACAGAGTTATAGTCTCAGAGTTATAGACTCAGTGTTATAGACTAAGAGTTATAGACTCAGTGTTATAGACTAAGAGTTATAGACTCAGAGTTATAGACTCAGAGTTATAGACACAGTGTAATAGACTCAGAGTTATACACTCAGTGTTATAGACTCAGTGTTATAGACTCAGTGTTATAGACTCAGTGTTATAGACTCAATGTTATAGACTCAGAGTTATAGACTCAGAGTTATAGACTCAGTGTTTTAGACTCAGTGTTTTAGACTCAGAGTTATAGACTCAGTGTTATAGACTCAGAGTTATAGACTCAGAAATATAGACTCAGAGTTATAGACTCAGAGTTATAGACTCAGTGTTTTAGACTCAGTGTTTTAGACTCAGAGTTATAGACTCAGTGTTATAGACTCAGAGTTATAGACTCAGAGTTATAGACACAGAGTTATAGTCTCAGAGTTATAGACTCAGTGTTATAGACTAAGAGTTATAGACTCAGTGTTATAGACTAAGAGTTATAGACTCAGAGTTATAGACTCAGAGTTATAGACACAGTGTAATAGACTCAGAGTTATACACTCAGTGTTATAGACTCAGTGTTATAGACTAAGAGTTATAGACTCAGAGTTATAGACTCAGAGTTATAGACACAGTGTAATAGAC
>NW_013954082.1:0-887 GCF_001266775.1 Austrofundulus limnaeus
GAAAAAATCCGTAAGACTTGAAAAAATCCGTAAGATCGTTCTATACGTCCGTAAATTCGCAAAGTGACGTAAAGTCCTTATAACTTCCGGAGAATCCGTACAAGTTGTCGTGTGTGACTCAAACGTTTGGCTGTGTGTGTGTTTGACTGCAAGGATGAGTTATAATTAAAGTACTTTTGTTTTCCAGACAAAGGAAGGAGGATGTAGGGAAATCAATGACAGTGTAAAGTCATCCTGTAACAATTAGACCTCGCCTTGCTAACTGGGCCGGGTCGGACGTGTTCAGTAATGTTCTACGCAAAAAAAAAACAACAAAAAAACACCTTGAAAGAATAAAGGTGCGTAAGTCTTACAGGTTTCTGTTTCTGTTGTGTGTTTCAGGTGCCGAAGGCCGAAGAGAACCAGAACACCTACGTGGAGACTCCCCAGGAAACTCTGGGCGCCGTGAAGCAGGTCTCCTACAGAACAGAGATCATAGGTGGAGTTCCGATTACCACAGCCACGCAGGTAACTGGGCCACAGGTCCGGACTTGTCTCTGCTGGTATGCAGCTGCAAACCATCAGGACTTATTTAAACGGGTTTTACCTGTTCGGTCCGTTTCCTCGACCTTTTGACCTTCAACCTGCTGACTGAGGCCCGTAGAGTCGGTCCAGGACACCTTCTGTTCATCAGACTGCCACCCTGCAGAGGCTGCGTTCACCTGAAGCAGGCCGTGTGTGTGTGTTTCTGGTTGTAGGAGCAGAGCGAGGGGCAGAACGGGTCGGACCGAGGGAGGCGGGCTCAGAACCAGCTGCCCCACTTCCTGTCCAGAGGAGTCCAGGATCAGCCTTTTGTAAAGACCGGATACTGTGTTAAACAAGGAGCTGTGGTCAGAACACACACACAC
>NW_013954082.1:6918-7440 GCF_001266775.1 Austrofundulus limnaeus
CTGTTTTACTACCTCTAGCTTTTAACTACTTCTTCTTCTTCTTTGTCTTTCGGCTGTTCTCTTTTGGTAGATAATATGAAATATATACTTACGTACACTGAACCAGAAGTGGCCCATAATAAACTCAGGCCTGGCCTGGCCCGGTCCGGTCCGGTCCAGTACATTAGGGCAGCTGTAGATCTGCATGTTTGTTTTAAAACATTTTAAACCAGATTCTCTTCTTGACCCAAACCTCATCAGTAATCCAGACTTTAGACCAGCACCAGAAACTGACCTTCCATTGGCCGCTTTAGCTTTTAGCTCATAGTTTTGCTCATTTTGGCTTCTGTTTTGCTCGTTGTTATTTTAGCTTTTGGCTACTGGGCTGCTGATTTTAGCTTTTAGGTACAGTTTTACAAAGTTTAGCTTTTAGCTCATAGTTTTGCTCATTTTGGCTTCTGTTTTGCTCGTTGTTATTTTAGCTTTTGGCTACTGGGCTGCTGATTTTAGCTTTTAGGTACAGTTTTACAAAGTTTAGCTTTT
>NW_013954082.1:7846-9958 GCF_001266775.1 Austrofundulus limnaeus
CGTCCAGGTCCTCGGATCGTCCAGGTCCTCGGATCGTCCAGGTCCTCGGATCGTCCAGGTCCTCGGATCGTCCAGGTCCTCGGATCGTCCCGGTCCTCGGATCGTCCCGGTCCTCGGATCGTCCAGGTCCACGGATCGTCCAGGTCCTCAGATCGTCCCGGTCCTCGGACTGGACAGACTCACAGCTGTCTGTATGAAGTGGACAGAAGACAAACCTGGACATGAAGACTGATCAGAGACAGGACATAAAAAACTTTAGGATATTTTGTCCCTCGGGTTGTTGGTTCTGTGAGTTCCCTCTGGGTTGGAGAGTTCTGGGACCGGTTCTGGATCCTCTGGGTTCAGGACCACAGGCTGAACTGTTTCCTGTAAAAAAAAAAAAARTTTTTTAATCTGACGGATCAGAAGTCCTGCAGCAGGACTTCTGATCCGTCAGCGTTACATCATCTGCTGCACAATCTGCTTTTATTTTGAAGAGAAGTGATTCTGTGCAGCAGACCTGGTTCTGGTTCTGTTTGTGTCGGTGTGTTTTGGACTCCTCCTGTCAGCTCCCTGGTTGTGGGTCATTTTTAGTACTGTTATTATTTACACACAAATGTTCACTGACTTTTTGTAAACACACACACCTGCTGGTGAAAGAGCCTCGTTGATCCTTCAGAAGAGGAAATGTAAAAAAACAGGAGCAGTTTTGATCTTTTTTCATGTCAAAGTGCTTCTCTGACCGTGAGCTCTATTTATTAAAACATGTTGAAAATCCTTTTAAATGTTTTTATTTTATTTTTTTGATGACGTCATCACTTCCTGTCAGTTTGATCAGGTTCTGAGGTGGTTTTCCACCCTGTCGTCCAGAGCAGAAAAACTGCTGCTTTTCTAAGAGAATAATGAAAAAACAACAAATATCAGGATGTTTTTACCTTTTTATTTGACTGTTTTTGTTTTCTTCAGGTCCGTTTCTGTGAAACTTTAAACAGGATCCTTCGACATAAACAAAACGGTTCTGATCCAAAGGTTCAGTGGACTGTTTGAAGACCTGACTCATCTCAGACACACACATCCTTGTACTTGTATCAAACTGAGGACTTTGTATTAACATCCATTCACCATCCTAACTAACCATTACTAGTCTATTACTAACCCTAACCATTACTAGTCTGCTCCTTACACTATCCATTACTAGTCTATGTCTAACTGTAACCATTACTCGTGTGTTCTGAACCAGAACCTGAACCAAAACCTAATTATCAGCAGACCTAAACTTAACTAGTAGACCTGTAAACAGGTGAGGACCTGTAAATGTCCTCACTTTGTTGGTTAAAAATGACGGTCCTCACTCTGTAGCATAAACAAGAACACACACACACACATTTCTGACTGACTCAGTTTCATTAAGTCTGATGTTTTCCTGGTTCTGATCCGAGTGTTTTGTCTTCACATCGTAACCAGGACCGGTTCCTGGTCCATGTGGAGCTGGTTCCTGTTAGTTCTGACTCATGTCASTTTGTCAGAACCACAGATTTATTCTATCAGAATAAAAAAACCTTCAGTCTTGGCTCGGCCCGCAGCCGGTCCTCCTGGTTCTGATCCGTGATCCAGTARTCAAAATAAAACCAAGGCCTCCTAAGGTCCCAACAGAACCCTCTAGAACCCGGTCCAAAGACTGGTGGATTCTTTCTGTGGTTCGGTTCAGAAGCTCCTGAGAGTCCAGAAGAACCTGGTTCTGATTAATCTCTGGAGCTGGTTCTCAGAGGGTCCAGAACCCCCACCAGAACCAGAACCCAACACTTCAGATTATTTACTCAGGCTGACATCGCTGAAGCGTCTCCATGACAACAGCAACACACAAACAGAACCGTGAAAAATCCCCTCAGCATCACGTCCAGGACCTGACCCAGGCCAGACCCAGGTCCTGACCCCTCAAACAGTTCAGACCCACCAGAGACCGACCGCCTGATCCACCCTGAGGGTTCTGAGTCCAGACCCAAAGTCCTGACCTGTCAAACAGTCATGGGTTCAGACTGGAAGTCTAAAAGATCCAGGAGAAACCATCAGAGTCCTGCAGGGACTATAGAAACCATCAGAGTCCTGCAGGGACTATAGAGACCATCAGAGACA
>NW_013954082.1:9968-15442 GCF_001266775.1 Austrofundulus limnaeus
TTCTCTTTGTGTACAGTATGATTTTATGTTCACAATATAGTCCAGCAGGTGGCGTTAATTTACATTTAAGCTTGTTGCTAAATGGCAAAAACAACCGAAGAAGAAGAAATTCAAGATGGCGGCCGCTACTGCAATGGAAGARGAGTTTGAAGACGCTCCCGACGTGGAGCCATTAGAACCAACTCTGAAGAACATTATCGAACAGAAATCTCTTAAATGGATTTTTGTTGGTGGAAAGGGTGGTGTRGGTAAAACCACATGCAGGTAAATTAAAAGGGAAAACGATAATATCGATGTAAGCTAGGGAAGTTAGCCGACGATAGGCGTTTTACACGGTCAGCAGCTAAAGTTAGCCGATTCATTTGACACGATAGAAGAGTTTCTGACATGTTCTCATTATTTAATCTAATCAACATTCATCATATCTGTTTTATATAAACAGATAATATGTCCTTAAATTAAAAATAACTAAACAAAATTTGTTTACGTCTGTCAACCATGACGTAGGCCTACGTTTGTTTACRTACGGAAACAGCCGGATGACTGTAAACAATGGCGAATTACGGAGGAGTCAGGACACTATTTTTAACATTGTTACATGTTCACACTCAGGTTTGTGTATTAAAATATCCATATAAAAGTGCTTTGTTTTGATGGAGTGTAGACCCGTGTTTCAAAATTGTAAATAATAAATTGTGAAGCTTAGCAGAAGCTGTGCCAGAACTCCTTTCTTTGAGACCACTTCTCCTAAAATAATTWAAAAAAATGTTTTAACAACTTTTACTTTTGACATTCTTCTTGTAGCTACAACTGTATGTCTAAACTTGTCCTGACTGCTTACCTGGGGATAAAATTCATTATTCTTTTTATTAATTTACTTTTTAGCTGTAGTTTAGCTGTCCAGCTGACTGCTGTCAGGGAGAGCGTCCTCATCATATCCACAGATCCTGCCCATAACATCTCTGACGCGTTTGACCAGAAGTTCTCAAAGGTGCCTACAAAAGTAAAGGGCTATGACAACCTTTTTGCAATGGTAAGTATGTCAAGAAGTCCTTTAGCACACTAGAAACATATATTTGAGAGATGGCTTATGTAAAGTAGGATCTACTGGGGGATGGGGATTTAAACATCCTGTTTAAATTTTGCTTATGTTTTTAACATCTTGTCTGTATCATGAGATCACTCACTTCCACATGAGTCTAACAAAGACTGCTGTGTTAAATACTGAACTCCCGATGGGAAAAGAAAGAAAAACAACAAACTCTTTGTGTGGTTTGTTTTGTGTGTGGGTTATAACAGGAGATTGACCCAAGCCTGGGTGTAGCAGAGCTGCCTGATGAGTTCTTCGAGGAAGACAACATGCTCAGCATGGGCAAAAAGATGATGCAGGAGGCCATGAGTGCTTTCCCTGGCATTGACGAGGCCATGAGCTACGCAGAAGTCATGAGGTGAGGAGGCAAAAAAATAAGTTGCAGAGAAGATCAAACACTTTTATTAAGTGTTGATAATGAACTTATGCAGTAAGGATATTAAGTGTCYTCTGTATAAATTGTCTGTATCTCAGGCTAGTGAAAGGGATGAACTTCTCTGTGGTGGTCTTTGACACTGCCCCCACTGGCCACACACTGCGGCTGCTCAACTTCCCCACCATCGTGGAGCGAGGCCTGGGTCGCCTCATGAAGATCAA
This sequence comes from Austrofundulus limnaeus, assembly GCF_001266775.1. Taxonomy (NCBI): domain Eukaryota; kingdom Metazoa; phylum Chordata; class Actinopteri; order Cyprinodontiformes; family Rivulidae; genus Austrofundulus; species Austrofundulus limnaeus. The sequence continues at coordinate 11,656 of NW_013954082.1, forward strand.
GAACCAGATCAGCCCCTTCATCTCTCAGGTCTTATTAGTTTCACCAACATTTACGTTTTCTTTAGTTGTGGCTGATACTTTAATAACATCTTTAATAACATCTCACTTTTTGCGATTTTTATTTGTTTGTTTGTTTGTTGTCTAGATGTGTAACATGCTTGGTCTGGGAGACATGAACGCAGACCAGCTGGCGTCTAAGCTGGAGGAAACTCTGCCAGTCATTCGCTCCGTTAGTGAGCAGTTCAAAGATCCTGTAAGTATCAACCTTTGCACGACTGWAGCACAAATCACTTAAACACATAAAGCATTCTTATGGATGCACTTTTATGAGTTGGGTTGTTTTTCTTTAGATTTACAAAATGTTCTTTACATTACATTTGACACAAATCAATAAGATATATTTTCATTCACGACATATTAAATGTTCCCTGAATGTGTTTTGTAAGTTTCCTCTCATTTTCACCCTCCTTCCAGGAACAGACCACCTTCATCTGTGTGTGCATCGCTGAGTTCCTGTCGCTGTACGAGACCGAGCGTCTGATCCAGGAACTGGCCAAGTGTCGCATCGACACACACAACATCATCGTCAACCAGCTCGTTTTCCCCGACGGGGACAAGCCGTGTAAAATGTGTGAAGCTCGTCATAAAATTCAGTCCAAGTATTTAGATCAGGTAAGGCAGTTTCAATCCTGCAGAACTATGCAGATGTTTGTGTTTTTCTTTTCTTTTCTTAATTTGATTATTATTTTTTCCTCCACAGATGGAAGATCTGTATGAAGATTTCCATATAGTAAAGTTACCGCTGCTGCCCCACGAAGTCCGAGGTGCGGACAAGGTCAACATGTTCTCTAAGCAACTCCTGGAACCCTACAAACCCCCAAACAAGTGATGAACCCCGTCATTCTGCAGGTCCTGCTCTGTCTGCACCCCCCCACCCCTTCTTACAAACACTTCAACAATCTGAATGCTCCTCCATCAAAACGTCTCTGTCCCAACCAGCAACACCTTCAACATGATCCTGTCAGTCCTCTGAAGGAGACCCACATTCCTGTGTTGAAGAGGAGCTGATCACACACACACACACACACACACACACACACACACACACACACACACACACACACCCTCTTTACTTCTGTTCTAGTCTTAATGCATTAAACGTGTTCTGATCAAACCCTCCTCCTGTGCTGTTTACAGCCTGAAATGTGAAAGTGTTGCCGGTGACAGTGCTGTTTATTTACAGGATAAAGCCGCTCCGATGGTCGGCCTAATCGCCTTGTTCACTCTGTGTGATCTGGTGGCTGTGTCTGTCCTCCACTTTGACGTGTTGACTAATTATAAACTCGTCTATATCTTGAGAAGTTCCACCCTGATTTCCTCTGTAATGGGTTTTAACAYCAGGGCGACTGGTGGAGGGGATAAAAGATTTAGCAGTTTTAAACCTTTAAAAACATTTTATTTCAGTGCATGCATCATTTACCATCATAGGTAATTAAATCCTGCCATAGTTCTAGTGTCACWTAACGGTCACTGTGATTTTCAAAAGAACATCGTTTAAATMGTAAWATTCAAACATCATAGCCTTTTGTTYCATATTTTGGACCACTCATGCTTTGTTGGAGATTGTACCAGTTGTGAAAGGCTAATTTAACAGGTTTTCATGACTAGTGAAAGCTGAACGTGTTGTGATGCTGCAGAGCTCATAAAACCCATCGATTATTCCTCAAACAGTCTGTGAGCTTTGTTTACTGGTGTTTGGTAACATTTATGAGGAGCAGCAGTAACTGAAACGTGTGTGAAATGTTTTTATTTTATTTTTTTGGTCTAGTTTTAAGCAAACGATTGTAAACATCCTTATTGATTGAAAACTCTAACGTTCAGGTAGAAAACCTGTTCAGGCATCTCGATGTTAAATCAGAATTTCCCCGCTCTGTCACTGAATGCTTCTGAGTCGATCTGTTTTCTAGAGATTTTATTTAAATTATATTGCAAGTGTGAATTAAAGCAAACTTGCCTCAGCTAGCAGCTGTTTGTGGTCGTTCTTTGAGACACTTTTTTCCATGAAAAGATGAACGGGTGCTGAAATTTGTGAAGATGAAACTTGTAAAGTTGAAACAAGCAAAAAATAGAGCATTAGTAAAACTACTAACTACAAGCTGAAATTAACAAAACCTTAGCTAAATGTTAAAAAAACAGCTAAAGATAGCAAAACTGCAGCTAAAGATGCTAAAAATGGCAAATCACAGCCAAAAGCTAAGGACAATTGTAGAAAAAAATTGAAGCAAAACTACAGAAAAAGCTAAAATAGCAAAGTTGTAGCTTAAACAACAACAATAAACAAAGCTATAGCTAAAACATGCATATGAAACTTGATCCTAACCAAATTAGCTGAAAGCTAAAAATAGGAAATTTGCTAAAGACAAAAAGGTCAAATCATGGTAAAATAAGTAAAAAAATATCAGGACAGTAGCAAAAGCTAAAAGACAAAAAGCAAAACTTCAGCTAAAAGCTAAAATAAGCAAAAAGCTGAACATAAAAATCATTAAAACTAAAAAAACTGCTAAAATTTAGCTTAAAATGTAGCTAAATTGAGTATAATAAAAGTCAAAGCAACAGTTAAATGATTTAAATTGTATTAAAAAATTACAAATATAAATAGCACATTATTCCCCATCAAGCTGAACATTTTGATAACTGAAAACAGAAGAAGTCCTAAATAAACCATTAAATCTGCCCATGTTCATCATAACTGATGTTTTTTTTTCAGTCTGACAGCATGAAGCCAACAAACAAGCCTCCTGCTGAAACTGGTAAAAGATTTGCACCAAAATACATCAAATCATTTAAAGTCAGCTTTAATACCTGCAGAAGTTATGAAAGTAATTTTTGTTAAGATTCTGTCTTGAATGTGACATCAGGTCTGGAATGCTTCGAGCTGCAACACGTTGTGATTTCAGAAGTGTGGCAGGGAAAAGTGCTTGTTGTTTTCATGTCCCAGCTCAGACGTTTACACGGTCCACTTGGTTTTTGTGTTTCATAACTCTGTAACTGTTTGGCCCCGGTGCGCTCCCGGTGCCCCGGCCTGTCGCTTGTGCTCCATCAGAGGCCCCACTGTCCCGGTCGGGGGCCGCACTAACGAGCTCCTCCTCCTTGTTTTGGAGATTTACACCCTGGGCGCACTGACCGCGGCTGACGCCAGAAGGTATCGGGGTCATGAGCTCCTTAAACGCACATCACTGGTGACTGAACTCACTGCTTCAATTAGACAGGGAGATGGTCTGGGCTGATCAGCTGGACAAATCACCTCAAAAGATAAGAGGAACAGCTCACTTTAAGTTATTTCARTGTTCAAGTTGACGTGATTAATTTGTAATTTCTGCCTTTTAGCACAAAGACCTGGAAGCTGTCCCTGATGACTGTCACCTACACGGCCCGAGTGGCCAACGCCCGCTTCTGCGGCTTCTCCAAACTGCTGCTGGCCTGGAAAGGAAGCATCTACAAAGTCCTGTACAAAGAGTTCCTGGCCTTTTTTGCCATGTATGCATCGATCAGCATCACTTACAGGTGGGGCGCGCAGCTGGTAGAAAGCTTTGATCCATTAAATTGTTCTATACAAACCATGGATTTCTTTTCTTTTCTTTTTTTAACCRAATTCAGATTTCTCCTTTTTGATGACCAGAAAAGATACTTTGAAAAGCTGGCAATTTATTGCAACCATTATGCCAGCCTCATCCCCATGTCCTTCGTCCTGGGTAAGATTTCTTGATCATTTTTGGGACTTTGTCAA
>NW_013954082.1:16442-18886 GCF_001266775.1 Austrofundulus limnaeus
ACACACACACACACACACACACACACACACACCCTTGTATTTGCATCAAACTGAGGACTTTTATTGATTTCCATTCATTTGTAACTGCATGCCTAACCCAGACATTTTTTAAAATAAAACTAACCAGTTTATTCCTAATCCTAACTTTAACCAAAACTTAATTATAATACCTCTAAACCTAACTGGTAAATAACAGCAAAGCTGCAAAATAATGAGGACCGAGACATGGTCCTCATTTTGATAGTAACTGTTTTGCAAGTGGTCCTCACTCTGTAGCAGAAAKAAGTACACGCACACACACCTGCTGATTATATGGTTTAAGTTTCAGGCTTTGAATGACAGTTTCTTGGTGTTTCTGTGTGTACAGGAGCTGAATGCATTCAGAGGGAAATGCAGCATGCTGTTTCATTACGACATGATCAGTGTTCCCCTCGTGTACACTCAGGTATGTGCAACCTTTCACAACACTACACAAACAACCTTTTGTTTCATTTGAAATGACCAAACACTGTAACCATGCAGGTGATACAGAAGGTGGATTTTTTAAAGGTTTTTTTTTTTTACCACACCTTGGTTAACAACTAATTCAACGACCTTTCAAGTCCTTCCAGGACCCATATCCTTAAATTCAAGGACCACATGCAACAGCAATTACCTTTGCTACTGCTACCGCTAAATATTATATCAATGAACAATTTTAATACAGTGCAAGTTCAATAAAAAACTGAATGGCATAGATGTTAGGTCATGGGGATACAGCTGTCTCTTATTCACATCTACCACACTTTTCATTAACAAAAATCTCAAAGTGCTATAATGCATAAGTTGTTATAATAAGAGGTTGACCAATATGACCTTTATATTTGACCTATAACAAAACATAATTACTTGTTTTTATCAGTCTTTTTTTTATTATTCTTTAATTTGTAGTCAGATCAAAATTATCTCATATTTTTGATTCTAACTGAGGAGGAAATACATTTCCTCCTCGAGAGAAACCTCAGAGAGCGATGCTGAAAAGGTTTGTCAGATTGACCTTGTGTCTGCAGTAGTAGGCACCTGAGGTGGGCAGAGTACCCAAATATTGTACTCAAGTAAGTGTAGCACTACTTCAGCATATTTTTACTCAAGTGAAAGTAAAAAGTAGCCATGCAATAAAGAGTAAAAAAGTATTTGGTAAAAATGCTACTCAAGTACTGATCAAGATATTAATTATTTAATATTTAAAAATTACATCAGCAGACCGACCAAAAATATAAAGCTATGATGAGACTTTGGTATTTTAAAGGTCAAAATAAAAATAATTCAAAAAATAATTACAAAATAACAAATTCAGGCAAAAAGAAACATTTTTTCCAAATCAGTTTCTTCAATATAAATTTAATGAAATTAACAAAAACTGCAGGTGTGTTTGGTGAATGTTTCAGTTCAGTGACGTTACTCACAGCAGGTAGAGTATCCAGAAGTTTTACTCAAGTAAGAGTAGCAGTACTTCATTGTAAAATTACTCTAGTAAAGATTAAAATTACAGCATAGTAAAAATTATTTTTTCCCCAAAAAGTGACTCAGGTGAATGTAAGTGAGTAAATGTAACTACTGCCTGTGTTTCTGCTGCTGTCTGCAGGTTTCTACGTGACCCTGGTGGTGAACCGCTGGTGGAGTCAGTACACCAGCATCCCTCTGCCCGACAGCCTCATGTGCGTTCTGTCGGGGAGCCTGCAGGGCGCGGACGAGCGGGGACGCCTGCTGAGACGCACCATGATGCGCTACGCCAGCCTGTCGGCCCTGCTCATCCTGCGCTCCGTCAGCACGGCCGTCTTCAAACGCTTCCCCACCGTGGACCACGTGGTGGAGGCTGGTGAGGGACGGGCCTGAAACSCAGCGTCCTTTTATAGATTTCTATCAGTGCATTCTTCTTCTGGGATACTGGGACCCAATCTTTGCACAAGCTGCTAATGAATCTGAAGCATTTTCTTTCCCTCGCTCTCTGTCGTTTGTCCAGGATTCATGACGAGAGAGGAACGGAAGAAATTCGAGGGTCTCCACTCTGCTTACAACAAATACTGGATCCCGTGTGTTTGGTTCACCAACCTGGCTGCTGCTGCTCGCTGCGAGGGAAGAATCAAAGATGACCATACGCTCAAACTGCTGCTGGAGGTGCAGCACGCACACACACACACACACACACACACACACACACGCACACACACACTTGTGTACATAATGATCGAAGCAGACAGATCTCTCTCCCTATCACCTTCCCACGCAAAAAGACCTCCCAACAGACGCCAAACAGCCACGAACCTGAACCACTGACAGAGCCTCCGCTCTCCGCCTTTTTATACAGCTTCCCTCTTCCCCAACCAGATCTGCAGGCTCGCCTGTTGAAGACACGCCCACACACACACACACACACACACACACACACACACACACACACACAC
>NW_013954082.1:19886-29533 GCF_001266775.1 Austrofundulus limnaeus
ATTTAACACCTGGTTATGCGTTATAAATTTAAATACCAGAACTCATCATAAAAGGAGTTGTTTAAACTCTAAAAAATGAAATGTTGAATTTACTCAAACAAGTTAACTGGTTCCTTTAAACCAGGTTGAGTAAATGCAAAACAYTTGTTCAGTTTACTCAGCTGGACTTAGTGGAACCAGTTGACTTGGCTTGGTTAAGTAAATTCAACACTTCATGTCTTAAAGTGCATGCACWGTAAAAACACTTTTCAAAACCAGGCTCCATTAAATGTGAGAAATAATGACCGTCACATGGTGAGCTAAAGGTRCTGAATGACCTCTGTCCCTCAGGTTGTCACGTTAGCAGTGTACAGTTTCTTCCTGGTGTGCCTGATCGGTCGTCAGTTCCTGGATCCGGGTCAGGGCTACCCGGGTCATGATCTGGACCTGTACGTTCCCATCTTCACCCTGCTGCAGTTCTTCTTCTACGCCGGGTGGCTGAAGGTCAGACCAAGGCTCTCGCAGAGTTTGTTTCCTGCCTCTGATGGGAGCTGAAGGCTCAGGTGTGTGTTCGGTTCTGCAGGTCGCGGAGCAGCTGATCAACCCGTTTGGAGAAGACGACGACGACTTCGAGACAAACTGGTTGATTGACAGAAACTTCCAGGTGTTTCACTGCCGTTTCGTTTAACTCGAACAGATCTACCTTCATTTATAGACATTTTAAAGAGAATCATTCCTGCTGTCTTTGACTCAGCTTTACCTGTTTCCCTTTTATCCACAGGTGTCCATGATGGCGGTGGATGAGATGTACGGAGACGTGCCGATGATGGAGAGAGACCGTTACTGGAACGACTCCAATCCTCGACCTCCCTACACAGCAGCCACGCTGTTCGTCCTCCGGAAGCCCTCCTTCCAGGGCTCCACTTTCGACATGACGTGAGCTTCTGTGTTTTACTCTTTTATTAGCTGAGTCGGCATTCCCAAYATTGTTTTAACTTGGGTTTTAGTTTCTGTTCAGTTTATTTTAAATCAAACAATTCATTAATCAGACCCAAGCTCTGTCTGGATGTGCATTTTTTTATTTCTCTAAGATACATGGGATTAGTAGGACCTACAGGTACAGGAAGTGATTTTTGCAAAAACCAATGTCCTCATATGAGGACACTGGGTCTCAAAATGTCACACTTTTTGAGGACTACCTAAGCAATTACCATGCAAAATCTAAGAAACTTCATGATAGCCTTTCTGGTGGTTTCATTTTCCTAGTTATTTTGACAATACAACAGCCATCTGTTGACCAGAGCAAGATTAGTGAAGCACATCATCATCATCATTGACAGCTTTCAGATTGCTCTTCAGGTTGAAGAGCATATTATGTGTCATAATGGCAGGAAATGGCAGACCATTCGACCTGAACATCATCGGTATAATTAAGTGGTCGAACAAATGAACCACTTSCAAGAACTATTTGTGCTTGTAAACTGTTCTAAATATTTCCAGATTTGTTTAACAGAAATTTATGACCACTTGCACTATTTATATTTGTAAACTCTTCAAAATATTTGCAGATTTGTCCTACCTCATGGCACAATTAATAYCAAAATTARAGTCCCAGTGTCCTCAAATGAGGACTTTACCTTTATCYACATTGTACTTTGCTTCAGTTGTAAAAAAAAGTATATTATGTTTGCATTTATGAAGCTAAAGACGTATAAATACACTGGTTTCAAGCGGGAAATGGCCATCTTTCTTGCCAGAATTGCTGTCAAAGGTTTTTGCTGAGATCCCACGCCACCTTGTTTTCACTCAAATGAGTGTAATGCTGTCATGGAACCACTAGAGGGTGCTGGCAGTGTCTATTAATGAGGCCAAGGGGTTAAAGATGAACAACATGATGCATCATAGAAGGAAACTTTCATTTTCAGCTAGTTTTAACCACATTCACGGGGGGGGGGNGGGTACTGCTTAAACCGTTAAAACAACAACAGCTGCAGCTACAAATGTAGAAGAAAACTASAGGAAAATGCTGAGAGCTGAATACCTCCTGAGACCCTGCGTCCTCAAATGTGGACGTTGCATTAAAATGAAATGTTGGATTTACTTAACCATGCTACGTCAACTGGTTCCACTTAATTGAGCTGAGTAAATTCAAAGCAATATACCAGTTTTTTAACCAAAGAACATGAGTGTGTTGCTTTGAATCTACTCAACTCAGTTAAGTAACCAGTTGACGTAACATGGTTAAGTAAATCCAACATTTCYTTTCTTAAAAACTCCAGTTGAGCTTTGAAGATGGCTAACTATTCATTAGGAGAAATGAAATATAAATTTGTCCTCTGCTGGCAGGATCCCAAAGGAAGAGATGCACTTCCAGCCTCTGGAGGACATTGCTGAGAACATGGAGGAACCAGGTACCCGCCATCCCAACATGGCCCTGTTCAACCGCCTCCTCAACGCCGCGCCGTCCCCGACCGGCTTCATGGGAGGAGCCTTCCGCCGTGCCTCGGCTCAGATCCAGAGGCTACGCCCCTCCCCCAGCTTRGACCCGTGCACCAGCGACGATGAGGAGGAAGAGGAGGAGGAAGAGAAAAGCTGTAAGATAGGAAAAGGGGGGTCCTTGCCATCAGGGCTGGGCCAGGACACCCAAAGCACCGTGTGCAGCTTCAGGGAGGAGAAGAGCACCAGAACACCTCTGCTGGATATTCACTTTGGGGAGGAGGAGCKTGGAGAGAGCAAAGGGGAAGAGCAGATGAACGGAGAGGAGGAAGGGGAGACCTCTACAACTGCGGTGTCGCTCCTTCCTCCTCCACCTCAGTCCTCCAGAGAGCCGGCAGCTCGACCGGCCTCCGTGTTTTACCCCGTCAGCCCCTACAGTCTGGAGCACTGCAGCTCCCAGCCGGCCATCAGTCACCACAGGCTCCTGCCCACCATCCCCAAACCACCATACGGTGGGACCAAGAAGTCCCTCCTCACCGTGCCGTCTCACAACGAGCCGCAGCGCTTTCGCAGCGTGAGCATGGGCTCTGAGTTCACAGGCTCTTCTGACGTTCCCTCGAATTTCTAACTTTACAAAACTTTGACTTTTATTTCAGTAAAACCAGCCACTGAAACGAGACATTTTGCACTCCATCGCACCTTTAAAACCATTTTAAAAAGATAATAATTTTAGCGTCACACGCTTCATGAGTTTGTATGTTTAAAGATTTAGAAATAATTTATTTTACTGTGGGAGCTGCTAGTAAACAGAAAAGTTGTGAATGCTGAGTTGTAAATAATTCTGCTGAAGTTGGCTAAAGAAGCTGAAACTAAGCTGTTTGAGTTAAAACCTGCAGAATCGAACTAACAGGAGTAGAACAGGAGAAGAAAGATAGCTTAAAGCTAAAAGGAGCAGAATGGAAGAAGGTAAATGAAAACATTTGCACATTAGTCACAAAACCAGAACACTGTAGCTAAAAACTAAAGTAAGTTAAGTCAGTAGCTAAGAAGTAAAATGAGCAAAGCTTTTAGCTGAAAGCTAAAATTCACAAAGCTAAAATTAGTATAAATGTAGCTACATAAATGTCAAAYTAGGAAAATCTATCTAAAAGTCCAAGTTATTAAAACTGTTGCTAAAATCTCAAATTCTACAATGTTAAGACATCGACTTGAAGAATTTCAGCAGATATCCATGCATTTAATAAGGATGTTTTAAAAAGTATAAAATTATAAAAGTCATAGGCAGCACACTTCTCAAAAGAGCTGAATATAAATATATCAGCACAAAAAGGGCAAAAATAGTTTTACTGCAAAAAACATACAAGGAAAAAAACAAAAATCTAACTGAAATAAAAAAATCCTCTTTTTAAAGTCTTAATGTGTGTAAATAAATGAAATTGAATTTTCAGTTTAATCTCTGTATTCGGCTGTGATTTGGCCATTTAAGTAAAGATGCTGAAACACATCAGTTATATTTAAGGGGGACATGGGGGTCCACAGGGTCCTCATTGATACGTGAAATGGTGTTTATTCTTAGTTATGATGTTTTATTGTAAGCTCATATTACATACTTAACATTAATTGAAGGTCAAGCAACAGTGTTGCTAAAACACCTGAGGAAATGTTATTTTCTTTTTTTATTTGAATTTATTTTAAAAACAAATTTGTAAATATTTAATTTCTGATTTAATATTTTGTACGTTTACAGGATTTTAACAAATGAATACAAGAATATATCTTAGTTTGAGATAATGAGTCACTTATTTATTAATTCTTTACTGTATCTTGCAGAAACATGATATAATCTGTGGATTTTTAAGAGGAAWGCAGATAAATGCAGCAGAAATCTGTTTTTAATGTACCGATTTAGACCAGCAGGGGTCGCTAGCAGTCAATCAAAACCAGGTCGGTGTCAGTTTCTGCAGAGTTTACATCAGGCTCTTCAGGCTTGACTTCTGTTCACCACAGGACTCCTACCTGGGCTCCTGCAGGGTGYAGCGCCTCCTCCTGACCCGGGTCAGCAGCCTCTGCTTGGCCAGGAAGGACTGAGGAGGTCCAGGACCTGCAGGGTCCACAGACAGGCTGTGCTGCRGGAAGAAGCATCCAGAACATTATATTTTTACTGATATTTACTAGAATAAGTCAAGATTTTGACCATGTCTCATGCTTTACCTGCAGCTGCAGCACGAGTAAACAACAACAACGTAAACAAGKTCTGAGCAAATGTAAGAGGTGCACTCCAAAAACAAGCCCGTCACTGTGGGAGGCAGTGTTAGACCGGAGCTGGTGAGAAAACTGGGCGTGCTGTAAGTTACCAGAACTTTTAGTGGTTTTAATTGAGAATTTCATTTCTAATATTTACAAACAGACACAAATCAATCTGAACCTGACCTCCTAACACAAAACAGCCACCATGATGAGTCAGACTGATATTATTTTATCTAAGCAACCACATGTTTGATTCATAGACACTCTGCAGAGCACATGGTTGTTTCACTCCTACAGATGCTTCTTAGAAACATTTCATTCTCATTGTTTGTTTATTTGTGGTCTTCGCTCTCACCAGGCGTTTCCAGGCAGRCAGGATCTGTTTCTCCTCTTCTTCAGGTCCTGGTTCAGGTTTTTCACTCCGAGCGTCGAGGAGCTGTGAAATTTTAAAAAACTTGTTTGTTTTTTTTCCAACCAGGACTCCAGAAACTGCATTTTCTGCTGAAATGAATGCAGAGCTGAGTGACTGAGGAAGGTAAACACAGGTGGTTTAACACTAGTTAAAACCTAAAAGTGGCTGAACGTCACAAAACTCAAAGAAGCAGAAGAATGGCTAAATGGAGCAAAACACCAGATTAAAATAAAAAAGCACTGTTCAGAAGCTAAAGATAGGAAATTACTAGCTAAAAGGGGTAAACACTGGCAAAAAACTAAAGTAGCTAAATGCTAACTGAAAGGTAAAATTAGCAGCAAGGTTGTTAAAAGCTAAACATAAAGACTTGCAAAATGTTTTTAAAAGCACCATCTTAAAAGAAGCCAAGATAGTAAAACTCTATAAAAGATAAAAATAACAAAATGCAAAGAAGAAAGGCAAAAGTAGCAGAACAGAAGCTACAGTAAAAGCTAAACATAGGACAAGGTAAGTTAAACGTTAATAGAAAAAAAAGTCTTGGTAAAATTTAAAATTAGCAAAGCTTTGGTAAAATGAGTAAAACTGTTGCTAAAAGCCAAAAGCAACAAGATACTAACTAAAATCCTGAAGTAGGAAAAGGCTAAAAGGCCAAAGTAGCTGAAATCCAACATAAGGTAGCAGAATTGCAGTTAAAAGCTAAAAATGTCATTTGAGGAGACAAATAAAACAAAAAATATTTAAAGAGAATGATATTAATGGGGGGATTGTAGGAATCTTAATAAATGAGGTGGGTATTTGAAAATAAATTTGAATATTTTGAAKAGAGTAAAAAACAACCAAAAGTGGGGTAAATGTCTCGTGAATAAGCCGAAGGTTTTCATATAAATGGTTAAAACAACACAAAATATATTATACTTGGGAAAAAACATTGACAAATAAAAAGCAGGAAACCATTAATGTGAGTATTATTAATATTAATATAAAGACAGTGAGACAGGAGGCCCTCAGAGACRAACTCACCTCTGCTGCCTTCATGGTGTCAAACTGACAGACCTGTTTGTTGCTGCTCATTATTCACACTGAAGGTAATTTAAGCAGAATATGAGCACAAAAAAAACTTTTGCGTGACTGACCATGGGCAGCAGCCCTCTGTGACCTGCAGCTCTCAGTCGGGTTCTGCTGCAGAGCCGCTGGATTTAGTTGTGTAGCTGACGGAGAACAATATGGAGAGGTGCTGCGGGCTGCGAGCCCTCCTCTCCACACATGTCATCCTGCTCATCCTGCTGACTGCGGCACATTCGTTGTTTGGCAGCCAGGCACCAGGCAGCAGATTAGTGGTTCAGTCCCACCAGACAATGCAGTTATCCCCCCACAAACACATCATGTTTTAATCTGGGTAAAATAGAGGTGGAAAGCCTCTGTGAAGCAACACCAAAGGTTTGCTTTGAATCACTTAAGATTTGTTAAAAACACTCGTTTCTTTAATGCCCAAAAGGCAGGAAACAATGTTTTTGTGTGTCTGTTAGTAAAATAACACAAACCACCYGATAGATTTTACTGAAACTCTTTAACATTTGGAGTCAATCTGCCAACAGAAATGGATCTAACTCAGTCCGTTTTCCATAAAATGAACACAAGATTGTTCTGGCAGGAGCTGAAAGTCATCCCTGTACTATTTTTGAGAAGCTAACACATTTCAGGATATTTCAGATGAGATGGTGTATTTACAAGGTTGGACCAAAGATGATTTTAGTCAATGGTGGGCAGCACTAATCTAAAAATTAGTTCCACTAGTCCTAAAGCACTAACTCAAATATTTAGGTCCACTAATTCTAAAGCACTAGCGCACTGAAAGTTTTAGCAAAATCTAATTCTAAAGCTCTAAAATATCCCAGTCAACCTATGAACGTTCTTCAACAGACAACGAGTCACATGTTGCTCTCTAAAGACTGATCACTGACATTCAGCTGGATTTGAGTTCACATATTGTCACCTGGTGGATCAGTGACACACATATGAACACAATGTGTGACAGTTTTCACCCTCAGCTCTTAATAATAACGTTGATCAACAACATTTATAAACCTCAGTTAGAGCCTATAAATTTAGCAGGTGCTAATCCACTAATAAATTTTAAAATTAGCAAAAGCCCTAAAGCACTAATCAGGAAATTAGTTCCTCTATTAGTGCTTTAGTGCTTTAGGGGAGCTGTACCCACCACTGACTTTAGTTTTAAAAGCTGTCAGGTGATTGCATCTTTATTTGGACTTTATAGCCAAAAATAATAATAAAATAAAATAAACATGCCTGCAAAGACAAATATGATTTTCTTTTTTTTTCTTTTTGTTTTTCTTTTTTTGTGTTTGTTTTTTGCAGGTAGAAAACTGTTCCTCTCATCATGTCCTGAAGACACAAAGGTTTTAGAGTTATTGTGCATTTTCTGTAGTTTTTATTTAGTCACCAGCAGTTTCAGTGACCCAGAAGTTCTGAAGTTCCCCCGGTTCTGGTCTGGCCAGCTTCAAAGACCAGCAGTATCGTCACATCAAAGAATAAACGTCTCTGTGGTTGTCCGTCTACTCAGGAAGAGTCTTTTGTTTTATCAGTGCACTATTTTTTGTCTTTTAGAGTCAGTTTTAACAAAGGTCAATCTGTTCCAGTTTTAGTGCTGGCTTCAGGGGAAATGAGGTTCGTGCTTTTGTCATTAAGTGTGAAAACACAAGTTGTGGGGGAGGATTTCACAGAACTGCGTCTTTCTCTGGAACCAGGAGAACTGAGGTCAGCAGGAAGACTTACTGAAACTCCTCACAAACAACGAATCAGACCAAATTTACCACACGGCCTCACAAGTGTGCACGCTCGGRGTCTTTGCACCTCTCACTTATCAAAACCTGCTCCTCGCGTGTTTCGCCGCTGCGAGCACTCTCAGTTTGTGCGGCTGTGTGGAAAAAAGGGCCGCTCTCCCGAAACAGAAAGAAACAAAATGAGGGAAGACAGGAAACCGTCACAGATAAGTTTCTTTGAATCTGAAACCAGCGATTGTTTACTCTTGTATGAGAACCGTGGATCACAGAAAATAATAATAAAAAAAAACCCGCTGCAGATTCCTGTTAGCTGCTTGAACATCAGTTGTGAAAGCTTCCCTCCTACTGCTGAAGTTTCTGTAACTTCTGGACATTTTTCTTCTCGTCACCCTCTGCTTCCTCGCATCACTCAGATCAAACCGGCAGAGGAAAGTCAAAACGTCCGATAACCTTYTTGTGAGAAGCTTTGACCTTTATCTCTCAGTGGAAACAGTAGCCGTTGAGAGTTGGGAACAGGTCCAACAAATAAACAAATGGCTGGAACGTCTGAATCACTTTATTTTGGAGAGAAAAGTGGAAGTGAACACACCCAGCATGTCAGCAATAACCTGTGGTTGGGGTCAAAGCTGGACCGGGGAGGGCTTTCAACTCTTGCACAATTAAACATCTGCAGATCTGCTCCTGAGCAAATATCTCTGTGAYTCTGCTGTTTGTTGTCTCATCAGTGGTTCACATTATGTTTTACCACTTTCAGTTCAGCCCTTCACTCAGTTCATCCCTTCACTTCAGGCTAAAAAMACATCTGTTTTACAAAGAAGTTGAGGGTATCCAGTAACGAAGCAAATGGTGGAGCACTAAAGTTTTTGTGTCTTCCTGTTAATATCTACAGAACAGACAAATTTAGAACTGAAATGACCTTGATTTAAAAAAAATCATCTGGAATTCAGTCCGTTTTTACAGCCGTTGGCCTAAAGTTTGGTGTGATAACATCAGCTTCAACGCATCTACTCCAAGAAACCTCACACCACACACACACTGCAATATTTTTGCTTCAAACTTTGCCATTAATGTTTGGCCTCAACCCTGTTTGTTGCAAAATATCCTTGTGAATCACTAATATTAATATTAATAATAATACATTTCGGTTAAAAAGCACCTTTCGGGACATTGAAGGACGCTGCGCAGCAAAACCCCAACATACAAAAGAGAAAAACTGTGTGAAAYTGAATTGAGAGAAAAGAACAAACATCATGTTTTAAAATAAAAAGTACACCAGAAGAAGGATAGGGCTAATGACTAATAAACTCATCCATGTGTTTATCTTTAGTGGAATTAATTACTGTAACAGTCACAGCTCWGCCTATAAGTCCATCAGACAGCTGCAGGATCCAGAATGCAGCTAAAGCCTCACTAAAGAACTCATCACCCCAGCTAACATCCTTACACTGGCTCTAAACTTTAAAATACTTCTGTTAAACCACTGAATCATTTGTTGTCTTATCAACCTTCCAGATCAGGTCTTCTGGTTCAGGTCTGCTCCACATCCCCAGGATCAAAGCCAAACACAGAGAGGCAGCATTCAGATTTTATGCTCCACTAATCTGGAATAAACTCTGACTGCTTTTAAATCAGGTTTGTTCAGAGTGGCTCATGTTGTGTTTAGGCTAAGAACTTAACTTAACTTAACTTAACTTAACTTAACTTAACTTAACTTAACTTAACTTAACTTAACTTAACTTAACTTAACTCTCCTCTCCTCTCCTCTCCTCTCC
>NW_013954082.1:31500-37838 GCF_001266775.1 Austrofundulus limnaeus
TATTTATTTATTTATTTATTTATTTATTAAAGAATAAAGCTGTTGCAGCCTGGAGAGCAAACAGCTCTGAACAAAGCAACATATTTATGCATTAATAACTCAAAGTCTTTATTTCATGATTTAAAATCACAGTAATTATCAATGCATGAACTGGTTTTTCATATAAAGTGACTATATTAACGTTCAGAAGTCTCACGGGCGGCAGGTTTAATCTATTTATGATTTTTTGCCTCAACTTGAGCACAAGACGAGGACTAAGCTGCTCTTCTCTCTGCTGGCATCAAATGAAAGTTATATAATCCTGCACCGAGTTATATTTAACAACAATAATCATCTCAGATGTGCTTCCAAGGGATCATCTTTAAAATCTAATTAAACAGGGTCCGTGCATGATTTAATGCAAATCACTTTAGTTGGCAGTACGGGTGAGTGGGTGGAGGTGAAGAGGCTTTGATACAAAGAGGTTTTAAAGCGACACCATTAGAGAGGCTGCTGCAGGTTCTCCCCTGAGCGGAACCATCCTCTCTGTGTGTGTGTGTTTTTTTATTCCACGTCCTGCAGACACACCATCACTGGCACCGTCTGACCGCCAGCTGCCATCAGCAGCTGCCTCTGCCGGGCCATGCCACTGTTTATGTCTGGGCTGCAGCCCTTCAGCTCAGGCACATGCAGCAGAGCTCGTTTCAGGATCCTAAAGGCAGACGTCTCCACAGCCTGACTGCAGGTTGTCCTCAAAGTCAGCCTGGTGACGTTAAAGAGCGAGGAGCAAGTTTTTTAAAACTTTCTCACAAACAACATAAGTTTTACTGGACCCAATACTAACGTTTGTCAAACAAAATTAGTGAAGGTCACGAGTCTTTGCTGCTGTAATTTTTTGGGTCTGAAGCTGAAAAGTACTAAYTTATGTCATACATTGCAAAAATTGTCTTATTTTTGTCCCCCTTGGCCGAGGCGGCGGACTTGGAAATGCTCTCCATTGGTCCGTTGGTCCGTCCGTTACTAACTCAGACAGCTGTAACTTTCACATAGAAAGGCTAAAACAAACCAAACTTAGTATGAGTCGACCATGTTAGATTCTGGACCATACCATGTGGTCATATGACATCATCAAAGCTCCTCCCCATCACAGCAGGAAGTGACCTTTATTTGGCTTGGGAAGCTCCATCTCTGACCCTCTTGACCTAATCAGCAACAAGCAGTGTCAGAACACAGATAAGAACTTGATCTCACTTTCAAACACAGACATTTTAGTGAAAGGTGTGGTCAAGGCGGTGCGGTGAAGTAAGACATCACGCCATTGACATTCGTTTTGCTCTAAATTCCATACTTCAGCCAATCTCGATTCCCTGTTGATCTGAATCCAGTCCACTACAGGAGTGCAGTAAAAAAAAAAAATTTTTTAGGGGGTGGGGGGGGGGGGGGGGGGCGTGGCTTAATTAGACATCACGCTGTTGACGTTTGTTTGGCTGTACATCACACATAGAGTACATGAGCCYATCTGAACCAGATTTTGTGTGCATCATAAGGGAGACCTGCTCAACATGTTTGTGTAGTATTGTCTGAGAAGATCAATTTAGCCCCCGTCTGTCTGTTCACCTTGATTTAAATAAAGAAGGCCAGTGATGATTCCAACAAACAGCTGGTCACTACTGAACGGCGACTGGGGACACCAGCAATGGTTGGCGTCAAGTTTTATATTCTTGATCTTGTTTCGAAACTGATTACAAAACAAGAGCAGAATGTGTTTGGTTATTAATCCTGTTAGCTAGTGCAATTGTTTTACTGTGGTGGCAAAATATTTCACTTTTAACTTATTTTTAGATGGCTCATTTTTGTAGTGGAAACACCCTTTTTTATGATGATAAGTTTGTTTTGCAGTTTTTTTTATTTTAAAAGCCAAGAATGAGGGAAGAGCTAAGCCTAAATAACGTAAAAGAGGCTCATTTCTACATTTTCTCCATCATATTTGATCCCACACATTCAAAGCCCAGAGTGTTCAGAATTATTTCAAGTTAAGATGCGAAACAGCTGCCAAGGCTCGGTGAAGAAGACGATGTTGAAAAATCCTCGGCTGCAGGCCTAAACATCTGCATTGTGAACGGACGGGGTGGATGTACTTAAGGGTGAAAGGGTGACTAGTTTTAGGCCCCGACCGCTCCCCCTCCCTTCATCTTCCTCTTCCTCGCCTGCTTCCATGTCACCCCTTGGCTCCCTGATGGATGCTGACAGGAACGGCTGTCCTCCGTCCCCTAACCCCGTCCACACCCCACCGTCTCCACCCTCACCCCTTCATTTRTTCATCCTTTCTTTCTTTTATTTCCCTCTCCGCTCTCGCCCGTTCAGCTCCGACCACGCTGACCTCGCTTTGGAAGTTCTGATCCGGCGGCTTGGCTCACAGCTCCTTGTTGGGGACGGCGGCGTCAGAGCTTGGCTGTCAAAAAAAAAATAAACCCCACATTCGGAGCGTGATCTGAAGCCCATCCAAGACTATTATTCCACGATGCTCATTTATGTTTCTCATCACTACAGGCAAATCACAGCATGTCTTGGGAAGAGCAGGTGTTACTGTAAGCTTCGATGCTTGCCCCGACTCATCAACGAAACGTAAAAAAAGGGAATGAGTCAACTCGACACCTGTGTGAAGAGATCGCTCGCACGCTGCCTCAAGATCGTCAAACGTCGATCTTTTTTTTTTTTTTTTTTGTAAACTGGGTGTGGTGTTGTCTGTGTAGCACACTCACACGTGAGCACACTCCTTCCCCACTTCCTGTTGTGCAATGTCATGATTTTTTTTCTACAAAGACAGAAACTCGCCGGACAAGATGGGAGATGGCAGCTAATCAGCAGGAAGGCTCGCCGCCAAGGAAGCAAAACTGGGACAAACTCACGCAAACACGCCACATTCCTGTAATGAAACAAACTTTACAAAATAGCAGATGAGAGCGAGAGAGAGAGATGAAAGTGGGGGGATGTCGTCGTTTTTGGGTTGGGTCATGTATTATTCATGCTGTCAGAAGGAACGTTGTGAAGCCACAAGAGTGTAAGTAATAGCGTGTGTCACATAAATCAGCAGCGATGATGACCTCATTTTTCAGCATAAGTCCCTTCACCCACACACTCTTCAAAAGGCTCCAGATGCAAACACACGTGTGCACACGTACACACACATACACACATATGCACACACACACCTTGAAATGTCTATATTTTCTAAGGGGTTACTTTGCATCTAATTAGAATAAACAGAATTTAAATGTTAACAGCAGCAAGTGGCCTTTAAATATTCCTACACTCCCTCACTGCTTTACACACACACACATTTGTTCTTCTATCCTCATGGGGACTTTGCATTGACTTTTGTTTATTAAACCGGTCACATTTAAAGCCTAATCCTGACACCGTACCCTGCAGCTGTCCCCATACAGTGGGTCCTCACAAGGCTGTGTGTACTGTCCTCACTAGGTTGGAACTTAATGCACGCACACATCCATGAACAATTTTTAAAAAGCTCACCATTAAAAAGATACYTTTAGGAAGAAAAACCTTAATGACAAACAAGGTGTTTCACATCCTGAGCAGATTTGTTTGTGACAAAATCAGATTTTAAACTTTGAAGACCTTTTTTTTGTCCACACATTATAAGATAAAGAAAAATAGTAAAATCTCTCCTAAATGAAATGGGATAAGAAAGCAGCCACTTTAAAAAAACAAGGAAACTAAAGCATCTTTGCATCTGGATAGGGGCGCCAGAATGTTTAACCTGCACATGTGGAGGGTTCGTAGTGGGCTGGTGACCCAYAACTGTGAGAAATTTGAAAGAAAATAGGCAAACGTTTGCAACAAAGTGACATTTTGTAGACGCCCCTGCAACTATTGGTCAACCTTTGAGCTACTGTGTCTGTGCTCAATCCTTAAGACTTTATCGCACTTGGCTGCAACTGTTGACAACGAGATGAAAATAAAAACATTTTGAACGTGTTCAGAAATTCTGCAGCAAGAGACCGATGCCCTTCAACTCACAAGAAGAAACTAAGAGCCTTTCTAACTTTACCTAGTTTTTCAACCTGTGCTGTACCTCTGATGATGTCATTTCTAATCTTATCCACCCTCCGAAGGAGAACCTCAACATTTTCAGCTCTGACTCTTCCAGTTCTGTCTCCTGTCTTTATATCAGTGTCTCTATCTTCAAACCAGACAACAGAACAGGTCTCACTACTCTCTTATGAACCTCTTATTTGACCTTTACTTCCACCGTCACAAATCACACCTGAAATGAGATAACTCCACCTCTCTGAGTTCTCTTCCACCTTTTCCCTGTTCTCCCCACAGATCATAATGGCACCTAAAATCAGCCTCAAACACCATCAGCTTGATTATATCTTCATAAAAATCTGATCGTTTTGTARAAAAGAATTCATAGACATAAGCAGAAACTTTGATAGAAACTACCAAGAACCCAACAGATAAGGCAGTGCAAGTGTTGCTCATTTCAGTGTGTGTCTGTAAACATTTGGTCAGGTGGTAATATAATCCACTTCCATGGACCAGAAATAAAGTGTGACTCACTGCAAAAATTTCAYCATCATCAAGCTTAGGAGCAGCTGTAAAAATACTTAAATATGTTGTAAAAATTTCATCAGAAACTTTTACCAGGTCACAATCAAGATGACGGGTTAGATTTTGTACCCATGAAACAGATAACCTGCTTATTTCTCAGTATGGTCACCTCACATGGACTGATCCTGCAGGACTCATTCTGCACCACTGAATTAAAAATAAAAGCTTTGAACTTCTGAGAAACCACAAAAACCATTAGAATTGATCAACCACACCATTTATTTTTATCCTTATTGGGCCAGGTCTYGCAGCACTGTTGATGTATATTGCAAACAGTTTCATATGTTAACATTTAAACATCAAATCTGATTTATTGCAACCTTGAAACCCTGAAGTCAAGCTATAGCTGCAGAAAATTAACTTCCATTTTCTACAAGCAGGTCATCAATCACCAACCAATCTGAAGGGCTTTCTAGTTTCAGCTATTGTTTAAAGCAGGGCTATTCAATTGGCAGCCCGCGGGCCGCATCTGGCCGGTGAGTGACCAAAGTTCGGCCCGCCAAATGGTTCATTCATCTCTTAAGCCCAAACCCCGGTTATATTTTAATTACTATAAGTTCTTTTAGTTAAACATAGAAATGTTTGGTATCTACAGAAACCTCTGAATCTTGGCTAGAAGCTGGTAAAAACCATTTTTACATTTCCATGCACACTCTATACAGTTAAAATTACAAGCAGTTGAAGATAAAACTATGAAAGTGAAAATAAATTTGGTTTAAAAATTTGTCAAGTCAGAGATGCCAAAATAATATTTGTGTTAAATAGGATGCATAATGTTTTATTTTTGTTTTTGATWTTGTTTAATTATCACTACTTTTATAGGATTCTGTATGTTGTATTCATGATTAAATGCAGCAAAATAAACTAATTCAAAGGTAACAGATCTTTGTATTACATAGTTTTTAATTGCTGAGCTGGTTTAAAGTGCAAATATTTAACACATTATTATCTGAAAAAGAAAAAAAACAACTTCCTAATCTTGAAAAAATAACTTTGTTCTTTACACAATAAAAACATCCTGATAGATCTTATGTCCCACATGCTGGTCCATCAATAACGCTGTGGAGAAGATGGCTGCTTTGTTTGAGGAAATTTACAATTTTAAAAAATATTTTTATTGTCAAAAGGCAATGATGTTGTTGTCCTTGCCTGTGTTTGTTTGTCTGATGAACTAAAGGACGCCTTTTAAATCAAACTGTCAAGAAACAATGAGACGCACGTCTTCAAATGATGAACATTTAGGGTTAACAGTTCAAGATGGCCGCTTCAGCACTGCTTATAGCATAAAATTTTTGGTGCACAAGGAGAAAAATCACACCGACTGTTTCTGTTCAATTAGGAATTAATTATTAATCGTGCATGCAAGGATAAAATCTGTAAAGATCAACTGTAACTGCGAGTGTTTGCTGAGGCAGCAGCCTTCCTTCAAGGGTACACATGTTTGAGAGATTATGAGATAATGTTGTCCAACGTCTCCAGAGTCAGCCCAGAGCTCCAGTAAATGTGCTTTCCACCGGTGCACACCCTGTATACTGTGTTCAGTTGTTGATGTCTAAGAGTCTGTGCAGGTGTTGTACCTGGCAGCGGAGCCAAACACCCGTCTGTCTGCCACCACACCTGGGTGGAGCTTCAGACGACCGCACGGTAATAAACTGTCTTCCACACATGGCAGTGACTCTGCAACACACACACACACACACACACACACACACACACACACA
>NW_013954082.1:38838-42933 GCF_001266775.1 Austrofundulus limnaeus
TTTTTGAGCGATGCGTTTAGTTTATCCTGACCGACATAAACCAAGCAGTAAACATTACCACCTGCAGCCATGAAAGGACTTGTGTCAACTACGATATACTCGTATGTTGTTCCGCTACCGATTTTAAAAAATGAGCAGCAGAAAGAAAGTTTGGAGTGATTGAGAATCTTGTGAGGGACTGGTGAAAAGGAGAGTTTAGTCTTATTGCACTGAATAAATGAAGAAAGCCAATCGCGTGATGTGGAATGAGATTGGTGAACTTCATCAGGAACTTTCTTGTTGGACTCACTGGCTTGTTGTCTTAAGGCCCTGTCACATATAACATTTTAGACAACTTATGCCTACTTGTGAAAATTTTGTTGACTATTTTATTCATATCGACTATGTATTTGATCTAATTGTTAGCTTTACAGGATGTACAGGTCCAAAAGAGTCTTCCAGTAGATTTTTTTTAATTCCATCTTCAGCTTAGACATCTTTAGTGTCGGACAGATTTTTCATAAGTTAGTATGTTGTCTAAAACGTCAAAGTGTGATAGTGCGTTTAGTTAAATGTGAAACATTTTGGTTTGTGAAATTAATAAAACCTGTCATTCTGTAGACGGGTCTGGAGTCAACCAGCTGGTACGAGGGGCCCAGGTCAGGAGTTTAAGCATGAGATCACCAGCTAAACTGAGCAAAGTTCTTCCACTGAGGTGGTCCTTTGGGTCCAAAGACCGCATCAAACACTCAGTACCAACTCAGTCTGGAGAGCTGGTGGAGTACCTGGAGTCCGGACGCCGACCACGATGCACCAAAGACCCCATCATCGCCCTGGTGGCCACTCCGCCTCTGAGGAACAGCCGGGGAAGAGTCCCTGAAGTGGGACAGGACTGCAGCTCGCCGAGCGGTAGTAGTCTCGGCTGTACAGACAGACTCGGCTCCGACACCTCCTATTCCCCCAAAATACCAGAGGGACAGAGCAGACCCAGTCTGGAGAGGAACCACAGCCATGGATCCGGTTCTGGCAGTCGCATCAAATTCAGAGACGACGATTCTCTGAGGCAGGGATCATGTAAGAGACTGAGAACAGATCAGGTCCGAGCTCTGGACCTCCAGCTGCAGAGAGGGGCCATTCTAGGCGGTCACATAAGCCACAGTGCTCCACCCAGCAGAGACTCCACACTGAAAAGAACCCAGGTCCAAACAGGTGGGACCTCCAGGGGCCAAAGGGACCTGTTGCAGATAGGTGTTCAAACAGAAGACAGGAAGGAGCAGAGAGAAGAGGCTCAGAGCCAAGATGGCCTCTTATCAATCCACAAGCCTGTTTTTGTGAAAAAAGATGYTCCCGGATCACCAGGTAGAGAACAAGACAGACGAATGAACAGCCCCGGGCACCTGGGAAAACTGGCAAACAGTAGCTTAGCCAAGTTTTCCTTCTCCAACGGGACGCTTCCTGCCATGCAACAAGAAAATAAGCGAGGGTACGTCATCCCCAGCTGTGACCCCCAGAACTGCAAAAGTCAGCTGGCCAATGGGAGGGCTGGGAGCCAGGGGCCCGTCGACATCAAGCGGGCTCACAGCTCCTGCAACATCGAGACGAAGCTGGATGTGACGTTTCGCAGGTGTGCCTCTCTGCAGAGGAACGGGGACGCTGCGCTTCCTCCGTCGCACCGGGTCCTGCTGTCCGACAAGACGGGCTGCTCCACTTTGCAGCGGACCAGATACAGCACCACCTCCCTGGGTAAGCACAGACGTGTCCCTGCTGAGGACTYGTTTAAAACAGGTCCTTTTTCTGCGTTCAGATGTTTTCCCCCCCAAATAGTGTCAAATAAAAAAAACTATTTAAAGAAATAAGAGCACTTGGGTCAGAGCTTCCCTCTTGAGTCACTTTTGTGTTCAAATCCAAAACTGAAACCTGCTCAAATTAGGAGGTAATCTGGATTATTGCTGTTATTCACTTTTACAGGATGAAGTGATGAGTCAGATTTTTTAAAGTATATTTCTATTAAGAGGAACTGAACAAGTAACATCTTACTTGTAAGAAGCACTTTGACCAGCTTCATGTTAGAGAAATGAAGTTTAACTTTGACCAGTATAATAAGATAATGGTTGAGCTTAAATCTGACAAGAAGGGGGTCTAAGTCACTAAGTACATGTGGTGGGACGTGTACACAGCAAAAACTGTCCATCTAACCAAGTTTGAAAATCTTATGTCCAGCCAAAAATGTTGTTTTGACACTGGTTTACTAAACAAGAAGAGAATGTGTAAGATTAATAATCTTGTTAGCAGAACGCACGAGATTATTTATCTTGTTAGCCTGAAAATTTGACTCAAATTAAGTGAAAAAAAAAACACTGGAGTAAGACAATTTCACTGGGTAAGTTTCTTAAAATAAGAAAAACGAGTCAAATTAAGTGATTTCAAGAATTTGTCCAGTAGTTTGACACCACATTTAGATRAACTGCTATGAAATATGTGAGACTGACCACTTTGGTTTTGGCTTCAGTAGGACTAGCCTTTAGCTCATCGGTTCATTCAGAACTGAACTCTGTTTTTTCAAACTGAGGTCATTCAAAGAGTCCTCAGCAACAGGTAAACTGTTAAAGGTTCGTACTTTCTTGCAGAAAACTCATTTCATTTATGCTCAAACCTTTTATTGCTGTAATTACAGGATCACTTCTTTTAAACATCACTTTAAAAGGTAGAGTTATTCCAAACTATGAATATTGAAAAGGATTTCCTGAAATATATCAAATGGTGTAGTCTGAAAGAGCTTAGATTTTTCTCTAGATATATTAATATAGAGGTCTAAAATGTGGTTAAGCATATACATCAATATGAAACAAAAACAATTGATTTTTTTTCCTCTTACTTTGCAAGATGTTTTTTATCTTGTTTTTGCTACAATGCAATGAGAGCCATAATGTTTAGCCTTGATCCTCTAATACACATTTTAACATACTTTTTTGATCTTTGTTTGTATTTTTTTTTCTAAGTGCCCATGTGACATCCCAGGGTGACCGCTGAACACAAGGACCTCTCCACTGGTTTCTAAGCACCACTCTGAGGTGACAGCACCCCCCCAGTCCCAGCAGCAGACATCACTGGACAGACAAAAAATATATATATATTATTTTCTTTCATAGTACTATTCTAAGTTCTTACCTGTGTGTGTCTTAAACTAAATCTATGCAGAGTTCTAAAAAGCGAGTGGAAAAGACTGCTGTTGTTTCTCTCACACCGTGTCCTCATCAGGTCGTCTGTCGTTGTGTTCTGGTTTGTGTTGACGGGAGGCGATTTGTTGAATTTGCATGTTCCACGTCGGGTCTTYCATAAAACTAGCATCTGTCTGGAAGACAGGAAGCTGCTCTCAGATGCAGCATGGATGAGATGTTCCTGTGGTCTGTGTGGGACAGATAGTGGGCTCAGCTTCAACGCTGCAAAAAGTACTAACACTGGATAGTAAGTTAACTGCTGTGTGAACCTTGGTTTCTTTTTTTTACTTTTTTTTAATCAGAATAATATATCATTAATGCATTTATTTAAAAATGTTTTATAGATGCCGGGAATGAACTTTGAACAAAGACACTGTACCAACATGAGTGAAAATAAAAGATTTTTTTAACTACTAGTAAGAATCAAGGAGCTAAACTGCTGGGAGAGTATTTGGACGTACAAACGAGGATACGCGTCACGTGGACTTTTTGCACCAGATTAATGTAGAGCTTTGAAAACTCATCTCTCAGCAACATTAGAAACCAGCAGGTGTAAATGGGCACACACTCATGCACACCTGTCTCTAATTGTTTCATTTCAGCTCTCCACGTCCACGTATGTTGGTGTCCGCTCAGTCTGAGGACGTCGTTGTTGATAAAAACAAACACACACTTGCACATATCGTATCTTGCTGTCTTTGCGGGACTTTGCATTGACTTCCATTCATTTTTCATTCATTTCTATAAACCTAGCCCTATAGTTTTATATTCAATTAATGTATGATCCGATTAGTCGACTAATCGAAAAAATAATCTGTGATTAATCTATTATAAAAATAAATGTTTGTGGCAGCCCTACATTGGGACCCCGTCTATGGATACTAAGTATGGGTGGGAG
>NW_013954082.1:43981-45934 GCF_001266775.1 Austrofundulus limnaeus
GGATGGATGGATGGATGGATGGATGGATGGATGGATGGATGGATGGATGGATGGATGGATGGATGGATGGATGGATGGAAAATTGACAGTGATGTTTACAAAATGGTATTTTGATAAATTTTTAAATTAATAAACTATTTCCCCAAACTAAAGTCGGTCAAAAAGCTACAACAGGTAAGATAATAACTGTTCATAACCTCTCCACAGAACCTCATGTCAAAATATCTGAACTAGTTCTTTAATTGTAATGAAGCTCCTTTATGAACACTGTTAGTCTGAATGAAATATTAGTAATTATTTGTTGCCTGCACCGTACGTGTCTTCACTTTCTGTTGCTTCGTTCCTCGTGACATTTTAACAACACTACCAAAACAAAGTCATAGTTTATGAAGAATGTGTCTGAGACAGAATATTTGCAAAATGCCATTAGATTCTATTTTAGTAACTTTTCTAAAAGTCTACATTTTTGTACCGGATGTGTATTTATGTAATTTAATTAAAACTGTATGTTTCACATGAGTGTAAAATGTTAAACTATTACATTTAGCAAGTGGGTTTGGATTGGACACCACACACAAYTGTTTTTGTTTGTTTTTTGTTTGTATTTTGTTTTTGGCATCGGACTGTCTGTAATGTCTGCACAATGATTTAAGAATTTCAAATTAAACACAGCTTTTTCTCACAAATACTGTGTTGCTTTATTGAAGCCAGGAAAAACTATGAAAACTAAACACGGGAGCTCTGTTCAACTTTTATCTTAAGATGTTTATTTGAGGCTTACTTTATG
This sequence comes from Austrofundulus limnaeus, assembly GCF_001266775.1. NCBI lineage: Eukaryota > Metazoa > Chordata > Actinopteri > Cyprinodontiformes > Rivulidae > Austrofundulus > Austrofundulus limnaeus. The sequence continues at coordinate 44,769 of NW_013954082.1, forward strand.
TTTCTGTTTTGACTTATTAGGACTTCTGTCAGGGAGTAAAAGACATGTGTGTGGTTGTCATGGGGACCTTAATGAGCCACTGGCAGCAGCTTTAACAGAATGTTTCATCTCGGTTTTCTTCACACTTCTTGCACTCAAAGATGCAGCATTTTGTGACCTTAGATTATTACAAAAAAAAAGTCCCAACTTACTTTTGAGCTCTATAAATGGAGCCACGGTGGCCTTTAAATTTTCTTCAGAAAGCTTTTTAATTTCTTCTTTGTTAAAATAGCCTAATCACTCATGGTGAGCATGTGTCGAAATGCCTCAAATTGTTTCGTCAATCGAAGAGGAGTGTTTGAAATGGAAATTTCTCCATCCATAATGTCTTGATTCCAGCAGATGGTGCTTCCTGAGGAAACCCGATTGTTCAGCTGCAGCAGATGGCTACTTGATGCCAAGTGTGGTTGGCACTGGTCACTTGTGGCCCAGAGAAGTGTTCGTTTTTGCACGGCTACAGTGACGGGCAGCATGTGTTCCTGCAGATCCTCTGATTGCTGTGAATGGGTTTTAAAAATAAATGCTGTCTGGGGCTGTCCTTGAAACCATCCTGACATCAGCAAGAACAAGAACGAGTCTGAAAGACCTGCRGAACAGGCTGAACAGCAGCAGTGAACACAAAACAATAAAGTAAAGTACATGCTAAATATGTAAATGTGTATTTACTTTAAAAAGTTATTCAGACAAAAGGACTGCGTACCATTCACTGCCTTTCATGCCAGAGATTTAGACTCAGATCATCTTATGATAAGAAATGACGGAGTTGTCGCTGCTTTGGTCAAACTTTGAAAATAACATTAAAATCTCTAAGGCAGTATACATGTCACGCTCAGAGCACCTGTTTTCTCAGAAATTACCACATCAAATTTTAGCTCAACACCTGTCACATCACACATCTATCACATTTCTGAATTAGCTCATATGGATTAGCTCTGATAAACATCTTGAAATGGATTGACTCCAAAAGTTATTAAGTTGTAAATTTACATCCAGTGATAATGTTCTGAATGTTTCATTAAGATACACCCAGTGGTTTCTGAGATACAGTGGGTAAAATAAATATTGAACGTCAACATTTTTCTCAGTAAATATATTACTAGAGGTGCTAATGACATGAAATTTTCACC
>NW_013954082.1:46934-52486 GCF_001266775.1 Austrofundulus limnaeus
TGTGTGTGTGTGTGTGTGTGTGTGTGTGTGTGTGTGTGTGTGTGTGTGTGTGTGTGTGTGTGTGTGAGAAAAGAATCCTGCTAACATTGTAAATGTCAGGCTTAGGATGGAGATACAGGACACGTCTGCTTGTCACACAGAGGCTGTTCACACAGAAATGCCTGTCAGAGCTATGAGCAACAATCTACATGTTGTGGCTTCTGTATGAGTACACCAATATGACCAGTCACATCAAACTGAGGATTAAGTCAAGAAAATTTCCACATTCCTGTTTTTTAAGCTAAATTTTGATACCTGGATCATCCTGATATCAACTGGATATCATGGTGGTTCAGAGATATGGCTTGATTTATCTTCCGAATCAGGAGAACCCGTTGATCTTTGGTCTGAATCCTATTTTTAGGTTATTCTAATGAAGAGTTTTTGATGTAACTTTAAAGAGGAAACTATGTTAATTTAAGTAATGTTAAAAAAATGTCACTAACACAGTCAGTGTTTAGCTCACTGTCCGAGTGTAAAGTTTTTTCACTAACATTTTATTATTTAGCTCGCTGTTTTTACACGTGGTTAATTATTACTATGTTAAATTTAAATGTTAAATATTGTATGTAAATATTAAATTCTAAAACTAAATGTGTGAATCTAAAAGTAAAAGTTAAATCTTAAATGTTCTGGGTGAATGTTGAAGTCTACATTTAAGTATTGCAGAACTGAACACAGCCTTTGCTGTCGATGCTCGATTTCTGTGACATCATCATCCTGAGACAAAAGCAACTGCTAAATGGTGTCCTTGAATGCTGCTAACACTGNCTTTTAAGTATTTCTGAATGGAACGCAGCCTTTGCCGTTGATGCTTGCTCTTGTTAGAACATCATAATACTGAGACAATAGCAATCGCTAACTCTGCTAACGCTGCTAACGCTGCTAACGCTGCTAACGCTGCTGAAGATGACATTTGAAATTTAAACTCAAAAATGTGTTAATTGAAAACAATATGGGTGGGTGCCTGTGGTCCGGTAGTTTGAAGAGCAGCTTGAACACTGGCCACAAYTACAAGTTTGATATCTTGTAGGGAAGCATTTGCAGAGTTAGCAGCATTAGCAGTGTTAGCCGAGTTAGCGTTGTTTGCATTTGTCTCCGAATGATGACACCATAACAAAAGCTGCTCACCGACRGCAAAGGCTGCGTTCCATTCTGAAATACCTAAACTTAAACCTCCACATTTAACCATAGCTGACCAGTTCTCCAAATACCACTTTGTGACTTAATCCTTGGGTGATGGCTCACATTTACATTTTTATTCTTTTGCTGTGAATCATAAAAACCACAAAGGACTTTGTCTCAGGTAGTCTGGGTGTAATGTTAGCGGCTGGCCTGCTCTGCCACTGTGAACCTCGTAGAAGCGGATCAGATGTTATCTCTTCACTTTTGTGAGCTGGAAAGCACCACAGAGCGTAGTCTACCATAGTGGCAGCAGGTCTCATTTTGTCCTGCACACTCAGCTCAGCTTGATGTTTGTAAGAATAAAACTGTTTTAATAGATCTGGATGACAAACTGTCCCACAGGCTGCTGCTCGTTTTTACTTTACCAGCTGCAACTCTGGCATTTCTCCTCTAACAAGCTCCCATGAAGCAGAGTTCGCTGTGAGCTCTTAAATGTTTTCTTTTCCTCCCACAGCTTTGGTTTTATATCTAAATGACAAACCCCTGTAGTGTTAGAAGAGCTTCTGCTAACTTGTTGGATTTTTTTTATTATTATTCTTGCACAACATGGGTATAAATATCCCAACTGTGCAGCTGCAGCCTGGTCAGCATCTTGTTACTGAGTGTCGGTAGTTGTTCTGGGCAGGGTGTTTTTTTTTTTTTGTGAGCCTCGGTGCTGGCTGCTGTGAAGCGCTGATCCAGTCCAGCACACTTCAGAACAATTGGACAGCCGTGGAACAGGGCTCACTGTTTTGACAAGCCGCTGCCTGCAGTGTCACAGCACATTACTCTCCCATTAGGTGGTCAGAAAGGAGCAATATCGGTTTCCTTGGACCTGGGTGGGGGTGGGTGTCACTACTTGCAGAAGAGTAGGAATAAAACCATCATTAGTAGCCGTGTGCACAGGGTTAAAGGCTGTTAGCTTTACCGCTGAGAGAGTTGAAGCCATTCCCAAAAGAAACAGGTCACAAAGACAGACAATCATGCACACTGACACCCACAACCCGTTTGCAAACCCTTATTGAACTAACTGGGAGAACATCCACTCCGAAGCGAAGCTTTACACAGAAAGGTGTACCGGAGAGTCTTCTTTACGTGAACCAGTGGTGCAAACCGCTGCACCTCCTCGCTTGCCGCTCAGACGCTCAACCTAATCCCTGTCAGCCGAAGAYGCCACGTTCTGCCGATGAGCCAGCACAGTCGCTTGCAACAAAACGCYACGTTTCTCGAGGAGAGATAAATGGCTTTCCCACAGGGGGTTCATAAAGCTGAGTCATCAGTGACCCCGTAAAATTATTTTTAACATCAGGAGGCAGAGTGTGATGCCGCCAGTCCTGGAAGCAGGTTGGAAGGCTAAGAGGTCGGGGGGCTTTTAAAACTCTCAGCACCGAGTGCTGTTGAATACAGATCACCTCTTGAATGAAAATCCTATGAATAACATCTTTCCTGCAATGTTTGGATGAAAAAAGGGAGCAGCTTACAGAGCCTCACTCCAAGCCATTATAGCTTTGAAGAAGCCAAAATCTTTTAACCTGAATTTGTTCAAGCGTCGATAGAACCATCATTGATTATTGTGGAACAAACACTCATTCCGTGTTTGTAATGACACTTGTGCTCACAMAATTCATTTGCTTTCGAAATAATAAATCACCAAGAGACTTGCACTCTATGAAGTACACTGGAGTCTCAGGCATTATGTTTTCATTCACTGCACTCAAACAGCTGTAGTGTTAAAACGGATGGTAAACTCAGAGCCAAACAGTAAAAATGTGRAAGTTGTTTCCAAATCCCAGTTTTATTGCTCTTCCAGCTGTCTTTAGATATATTGTGTTTTCTTGGCTTCCAACGATGTCAGGCATGACCTTCAACAAACTGGAGCTTATGAATATAACAGGAGAGTGCTGCAGATGCTCCCAGTCAAGACTTTATCTTTTTTTTTTCTCCCTCAGATCAGCTTCACTTGAGGTGTTTGGTCTCCTTGTGTTTGGCCTCGGTGCTGTCTCTCATCATTACAGTCATCCTCCGGCAGAGTTGATGAGGAGCTGCGGGTGTGGAGAGTTACTGCTGGACTACAGGGAGTTTGGCTCAAGCTGGCAAACATCCCTTAAAGCTTTATGATCACTTTACTGCAACTAATTTATTCTATTTATAAAAAAAACTAACTGCACACTTCATGTACATGATAAAGGTGGCTAAAAGACACACAAAAAGTTTACTGGTGGAACACTTTGTCTAGACTGAAATATCTCGTCAGCTATCAGTTGAAAATTGGCGTGGACAATCAAAAAAAAAMCCAAAGATGAAAAATGGTTTCAGAGTTCCACCTTATGCTTTAAGACAAACGTTTCTCTTTCCCTCAGGTTGAAATAAAAATTAGCTGTTTCTCAAACTTTTAAATATCTAGGCAGTTTTTTTTATTAACTTTAATTGAATTAGGCAAAGCCCACCGAGATCACAGATTCCTGTTGAAAAGGAGGCCTGGACCTGGAGGCTGGCTAACGTGTATGTTTTTGTTCTGTGGGAGGAAACTGGAGAAAACTCATGCAAACSCCACACAGAAAGGCCCCAGCTCCGAACCGGAGATCAAACCCAGGACCTTCCAACACTAACCATTGAGCCGTCATGTTGCCCTTTTCAAGTTTATATTTGAATTAATTTAAGACTCAGCTTGTTGTACTGATATTTTAGACTCACATATTATTTGTGTGGTTTTGTGAAAAAGCTATAAACAATACTGAAGATATCTCTTTAAAACAGCTTCAACTTGGAGAAATATAGTTTGATTCTGACTGAAATCATGAGCTAACGGCTAATCCAAATGGAGCCAAGAATTTAGAAATATGCCGTCTGCTCTAATCTCAAATGTTTCATAGCTGTTTATGCAAAAGGCTTGCTTTTAAACCTTTGCATTGCTGTCAAATTTGCATTATGCAGTTATTTATAAAGAATTTCATGGTTATTTGCAAGTGCCAATGGCAGTAGCAGAAGCTAGCTGCAGCCTGGCAACATTTTTGCTTGAATAAGCTTGCAATGGAAAACTGACATAATGAAAAGGGTTTTTTAATCTATTTTGCAACAATCCTTTATAATATGTGTCAAGTTGTATGTATTGTCTGTAAATTATAGAGATTTTGTCCCTATTTTGCGGGTATACGGACATATAGAGAAATCTCATGGATTTTTTTATAATCTCACAGATCTTTTCAAAAATTGCTTCAAATTTATTTTATGTCTCAGAGCTTGTAAGACAAATGAAAAAGAAAAAAATTAACCTGCTCTGATGCATAGMAATAARTTCTCCACCTCTCCCCGTCCTCCTTTCCCTGCTCCTCTGCAGTGCAGGCGCCGTTATCTCCACCGCTTGTTCTCTTTACCTGCGGCCGTCAGTCTGCTAATACAAATTTTTTTCGTGTGTATGAAAATTATATATTTTTGAGGGTCAAGATGCAGATAAATGTGCAATGGGGTTGACATGTATGTTTTAGTGTTTTGGCGCCACAGACAAAYTGTTAGTGTGTCAAATCAATCAGAATTAAACTGAGGTTGCTCAAATCTACAACAGGTAAGATATTAATTGTTCACAACCTTTCCACAGAAACCAACTTCAAAAGAACTGAACTATTCCTTTACGTTTCTCCACCTTTCAACTTCTTGTTCTTTTACATGGCCGTGCACGCACATATTCATCACTGTCACCAGCAGCCTTCATTTCTCTGTTTAYTTTCTAAACAACTTACAGCTCTGTTGGCTGGAGGGGTCGTACCTGTTTGCCAAAGGGATCAGTGAGATATTCTTGAGAGCCTGATGATATTGTTTGTCCTTGTCAGACTTCCTCCATTTATTATTTGTTCATGCAAGTCCCGCTTTGATGGATGTGGCTTTCTGAAGTTAAGCATCAGTGACTCGTCGTGTTAGAGAGATGCCTGTTTTTCCTGCAAGTCTTTGGAATATTAAGTTTTGTTTTATGGACTTTAAGAACTTTATGTGGGGATTAAAATCAGGCTGTAGGAATTCTGCTGTGTCATGGCTGGAGTACGCCCACTTGGCTCACCTTTGTCATTTTGTTGAGTGAGTTTGCAGATGTAGGTGTGTGTGTGTGTGTGTGTGTGTGTGAGAGTTTGTGTGATTTCCTGGGCGCAGACAAACCTCACCTCCCCCCCACCTTTAACTCACCCTTTCAATTGTTTTAAGCATCTGGTGAAAACCAATGTGACTCCTCCCAATCAGGGTTTTAAGTAAGCATTGTATGAATATTAACTAAATGAATATTTAAAATAATAATGAGTAATAATTTATTTTTTATTTTTCCTTTTCTGTCCACATTCGACTGTTGGTTAGCGTGTATGTAC
>NW_013954083.1:0-2806 GCF_001266775.1 Austrofundulus limnaeus
CTGAGGAGACCAGGTCTGGATGTTTTGCAGGATCTGAGGAGACCAGGTCTGAATGTTTTGCAGGATCTGAGGAGACCAGGTCTGCAGGTTTTGCAGGATCTGAGGAGACCAGGTCTGGAGGTTTTGCAGGATCTGAGGAGACCAGGTCTGGAAGTTTTGCAGGACCTGAGGAGACCAGGTCTAGATGTTTTAGAGGGACTGAGTAGACCAGGTCTGCAGGGTTTAGAGGGACTGAGGAGACCAGGTCTGCAGGGTTTAGAGGGACTGAGGAGACCAGGTCTAGAGGTTTTAGAGGGACTGAGGAGACCAGGTCTAGAGGTTTCAGAGGGACTGAGGAGACCAGGTCTGGAGGTTTTGCAGGATCTGAGGAGACCAGGTCTGCAGGTTTTGCAGGATCTGAGGAGACCAGGTCTGGATGTTTTGCAGGACCTGAGGAGACCAGGTCTAGAGGTTTTAGAGGGACTGAGTAGACCAGGTCTGCAGGTTGTAGAGGGACTGATTAGACCAGGTCTAGAGGTTTTAGAGGGACTGAGTAGACCAGGTCTGCAGGTTTTAGAGGGACTGAGTAGACCAGGTCTGCAGGTTTTAGAGGGACTGAATAGACCAGGTTTAGAGGTTTTACAGGATCTGAGTAGACCAGTTCTTAAGGTTTCAGCGGAATGGAGTAGAACAGGTTTGGAGGTTTTAGAGCAGTGGTTCTTAACCTGGGTTCCAGCCGGTCTCAGGGGTTCGGCAGAGCCTCTGCCGCGGAGATAGACACACTTGTGTAACGTTGTGGTGACATGCCCCACTTGGCCATCACTTGCTGCAGAGAGATTGCTTGGCCAATCAGTTCTGGCCCCAAAAATGTATTTTGTGGATTCAAAACAAAAACAACAACAAAAAAATACTTTAAAATAATTTTTAAAAAGTTATTAAAAATGTAAAATTCTTCAAAAAAATCCTAATAATTTTTTTATTAGTAAAATGGTAAAAAAAAATTGGGGGGGGTCTGAAATTTTTTTAAAGTCGTACTGTAATTTGTTGTGAGTTCATGCACTGTGTTGGTTTTGTTCTTTGAGCAAGGTGATGTTCATGCACGGCTCCTTTTATACACAAGTAAAAAAACATATACCTTTGTCTTGAATTTGGAAAWAAACAAAATCATATTTTATTTATCTCTAAAAAAGGTTCAGTGAATGTGCATATGAAACTGRTGGGTTCGGTAACTCAAAAAAGGTTAAGAACCACTGCCTTAGAGAGACTGAGGAGACCAGATCTGAAGGATTAAGAAGGACTGAATAGACCAGGTCTAGAGGTTTTGCAGGATCTGAGTAGATCAGATCTGGAGGTTTTGCAGGATCTGAGTAGACCAGATCTGGAGGTTTTGCAGGATCTGAGTAGACCAGGTCTGGAGGTTTTGCAGGATCTGAGTAGACCAGATCTGGAGGTTTTGCAGGATCTGAGTAGACCAGGTCTTGAGGTTTTGCAGGATCTGAGTAGATCAGGTCTTGAGGTTTTGCAGGATCTGAGTATATCAGATCTGGAGGTTTTGCAGGATCTGGGTAGACCAGGTCTGGAGGTTTTGCAGGATCTGAGGAGACCAGGTCTACAGGTTTTAGAGGGACTGAGGAGGCCAGTTCTTGAGGTTTTGCAGGATCTGAGTAGACCAGATCTGGATGTTTTGCAGGATCTGAGTCGACCAGATCTGGATGTTTTGCAGGATCTGAGTCGACCAGATCTGGGGGTTTTAGAAGGACTGAAGAGACTAGGTCTAGAAGTTTTAGAATGACTGAGTTGACCAAGTCTAGAGGTTTTAGAAGGATCTGAGTAGATCAGGTCTGGAGTATTTAGAGGTACTGAATAGACCAGGTCTAGAGGTTTTACAGGATCTGAGTAGACCAGATCTGGAGGTTTTGCAGGATCTGATTAGACCAGGTCTGGAGGTTTTGCAGAATTTGAGTARWCCAGGTCTGGAGGTTTTAGAAGGACTAATAGACCAGGTCTAGAGGTTTTGCAGGATCTGAGGAGACCAGGTCTGCAGGTTTTTGAGGGACTGAAGAGACCAGTTTTTGAAGTTTTGCAGGATCTGAGGAGACCAGGTCTGAAGGTTTTAGAGGGACTGAGGAGACCAGGTCTGGAGGATTTAGAGGGACTGAGGAGACCAGGTCTGGAGGATTTAGAGGGACTGAGGAAACCAGGTCTGGAGGTTTTAGAGGCACTGAGTAGACCAGGTCTAGAGGTTTTGCAGGATCTGTGTAGACCAGGTCTGGAGGTTTTAGAAGGTCTGAGTAGACCAGGTCTAGAGGTTTTGCAGGATCTGAGTAGACCAGGTCTGGAGGTTTTGCAGGATCTTGTCTCATTCTGGTCTGATGCAGGATTGCAGTTCTTCAGTGTTAGGGTTAGGGTTAGGTTAGGGGTGAGGGGTCTGGACTGCAGGCAGACCAGTACAGGACCCAGAATCTCCTGCTGCTAAGCCTTGCTGCTGTGAAGGACCCAGGAAGTGGATCAGCTTGATTTGTATCATTAACTTTAACAGGTTGTGTTCCTGTCCCAATGTTTGCTGCCATAAAATTCAAAATGATCTTATTTTTTCTAAAAATGGTTCAACTTCGTAGTTTAAACATTTGATTTCTTCACTTTGTTCCATTATAACTACATGAGCTGTTTGACTTTTGCAAATGGTTGAGTTCTGTTTTTATGTACATTTTACACACGATCTGAACTCTTTCAGAACTGAAGTATGTTGGTTTGATTTGATTTGATTTATTGATTTAACAGGAAAAGATTACTAAAAATCAAGCCTGACTCAGCACAATGGCTGTAT
>NW_013954083.1:5811-8158 GCF_001266775.1 Austrofundulus limnaeus
ATTTAAGGTCAGCTGTGGCAATCTGTTAGAAAAATAAACACTGGACATTTTCAGAGAGTCTAACCCAAGATGGCCGCCACAACCAGCTAACCTTTGGCAGCAAAATAATTAATGATAGGCCGGCACTGGTAACTGAGCAGCTGGCCCCGCTAACTGAGAGGRTGGTGCTGRTAAATGAGAAGGAAACTATCCATTTGTGTTAGCATYGGAGAGGCTAGCRACTAGCAYGGATAASCTGGTGTTAGCWTTTGAGAGGCTAGCAACTAGCATGCAGATCAGATCAATAGGTATAGCCTCCTGCTACAAGGGTGTAGCAGCCTCTGGTTGAGCAATAGTCTTAATTTTGTCCCTCATACAGCACCATACACCACAACACAYACTGTGAGCACTAAGACAGTTAAAACTCACAGTTAGACATAAGAATTAGATTACTTCAACGTTTGACTGAAACCACTGCAACTCTGTCATTCTGCAAAAATAAATTATCTTTAGTCAAAAACTTTAGCATGTGAGCAACCCACTGAGCTCTACTGCTCATCCCACAAATGCATGTTCCTTACAGATGTGGCTCCATTTAAAGGGAAATAAACAGTTTTTTCAGCAGTGTAAGATTTTTTTTTTTGCCAAGAATCATTGTTACAACAAAGAAATCATCTGCCAAACACTAATTTACTTAATTTTTGTGTTTTCACTTTAAAGAAATAGTTTTAATGAAATCCAGGAGTTTTTCCCGAGCAGAGAGCACCTTGTCACGTGTCGCCATCAGTCAGGTAAACGCTGTCAGAATAATCCTCCTGCCACCAATCCACGGCTCTCCTTCAGGGTGAATAATAGATGACAGAAACCTATGAATCCATGGGCAAGTGGTCTTTTATCACGTCTCAGTGCACACGTCCTACCATGCACTGTCCACTCCCCTCATCCTCTGTTACGCACATTTNTTGTAAGAGAGTATAATGATCAACTGTGTCAAACGCTTTATGAAAATCAATATATGCAGCACCAGTTACTTGACCTTTGTTCAAAGCAGCACGTATTTGTTCAGTGAATAAAATTAATGCAGACATGGTTGACCTTGACGTGCGGAAACCATGTTGGCTATTGCTTAGCATTTTACTGTATTAGCTTCTAGATGCTGAAGTAGTTGACTAAATAATGTTTTTTTTTCAAGTAATTTAGAAAAAAAGGAAGAACAAAAATTGGCCGATAGTTTTAAACTTCTGTTGGATCACAAGATTTAAAAATGGGAGTAATCTGAGCAAACTTCCAGGCATCAGGGAAAATAGACTGGTTGTTGTTATTTTAATCCTGGAGAAACAGTGAATTGCTCCTGGATCAACTGAGCGGTTGTTGGTTTTTGGTTGCGTTGTGTTAACGTGCCAGTGACAAGAGGTGTTAGCCATGRGAAGAGATGTTCAGTCTCAGACTCTGGGCTGGACTTGGTGCTGGTGCTGCTCCTCTGCAGGCTCTTCCACAGGAGCTCAGGCTGCCAGCCGTGTCACTTAGTCTGACTGTATTGACCCATTTTTCTGGCTGATAGGATGCACTGCAGCACTCCGATCATTCAAATCACTTAAATGGAACGCTCTTCTGCGTGATTGTTTCTCAGCCCTGAGGGAAAATTCACTTYATGTGGGACATTTAGCAAACTCAATAGACTCGTGCTAATGTCATTTGGTTTTTGGATGGAGGGCAAGTACTGGCCAGCGGCTGCTGTTGTTTTGTCGACGTTTCACATTTGTCCATTGAGGCAGAGTCAAGCATGTTGAAATCTATATCAATCTCTTAATTGCACATAAATGGATTTTCTGCTAGCATGTTTTCAGACACGGGACTGCAGGTTTTTATTTTCTGTCTGAACATTAAGGTCCTGCAGCTTAAAGCAGAGCTCTGAATCTGACAATCTGCAACCTTTTTTCACTTACATTTTTATTGCCTGCTGCTGAAAGACAAAGACAGACAACAGTGTTTGCTTTTGTGTGTGTGTGTGTGTGTGTGAGTCTGTCGGCACTAATTAGATTGAAACTTGCGGAAAGAAATAACTGAATGTGCACATCTCCATCTGATAAACTTTTGGAGTTAGCTTGGTTCAAAATGGCTGCCACAGCTAATTTAACTGTAGAAAACAAAAAAAAATGGCTACATCAGTTGATTTTACAGGTACTGGTGTGGAAGTAGCTGAGACTGATCACCAAATCACATTCTGAGAGCTGGCATGTGGCTCAAATATACTTCTTTCAGTTTTGCCATAAAATATTTAAGGTCAGCTGTGGCAATCTGTTAGAAAAATAAACACTGGACATTTTCAGAGAGTCTAAGCCAAGATGGCCGCCACAACCAGCTAACG
>NW_013954083.1:15058-16633 GCF_001266775.1 Austrofundulus limnaeus
GCCCTGTTGTAGAGCCTAACTATGGGTTCTAAGATTTCATTTGTGGTAAGAGACCAAACAGGTAAACAGAAGATAGATATTTGAAACAGAAGATGTCAGATTGGATCAAATTTTTGAATAAACGTATAATTTCTGTTTCAACTTAGTGGTTAAGACTTGTACATGATCACGATAAGTCAAATGAGAATCCAAAGTAATTCCAAGATATTTGTAGGTAGTGACAATATCAAGGGGTTTGTTTAAAAAAAGTGAGTTGATTTGTTATATTGACTAAAACTCATGGGTTGATTTATTCTAAACGATAAGAAACTAGTGAGGAAGTTAGTCGTTACATCCAGGACTACAAACTTTGCTTCTTTATGTTGTGTCTGCATTTCCAGCASACTGCTGCAGGATAAACAGAAAGATAAGAAGCTGCACTGAATGAGATGTTTGATCCAAACGATCAATCGTCAGTTTKTCTGTATGATCAGATTTAAAGCTGTTTGTCTCTGAGCTCAGCTGCTGGGAGCGAGTTTGGTCAAACCAGTAAACCTCAGAGACTTTTGACGTTGTTGCTTACACTTTGAAGAGTTTAGTCATGGTGGTAGATTTTTAGTCAAGGCAAAATAAAAATGCAAAAAAGAGGGGAAAAAGTGGACTTTTATTATGTTTGGAGTCTGAAGTTCTGAATTTACTGCAGATTAACCTGACTCCCCCCCGTCCTGAAGCTCGTCAGGGTCTCTGTTAGCAGACAGACGTCTGTCATCATTAGAGGTAAACTGGGTACCAGGCTCAGTGCTGCACTGTAAGGTTTGAAGAGCTTCAATCTGAGCATCTGTCTTCTGTGTCCAACATGTCCTAACCAGAGAGCTGAGTCTGGTCCTCCAGTGAGATTTTTTTTTTTTTGTTTGATTGATTTCAGTTTGCTGGTCATTTCTACAACGATGCAGTTTTGTAAAAATTTGAGGAGCACGTATTTCAGAGTAACTTTTGCCTGATTTGATGTCTGCYATCACAAGGCATGTTTCCAATTTCAATGCAAATTTTGAACAAATCTTTAAAATGCTGGAAAAAGGGGGAAAAAATGTAAAAAAATATGCAAATCAGACATGTTTCCATTTACTCGAGTCATAGGCTGTGTCCAAAATGGCAGCATGGCTTTGCCTGCAGCAGTGGACCTGCAGAATCAACTGTGACCAAGTACAAATGTGTTTTCTATACCAGCTTGTGCTTGTCAAGTCAGCAGGTGTTTGTAATAAGGGTAATTGTGTGACAATATGAAGATTGTAGAGATTTTCTGTTAAAGTTGTTGTTGCTGGGTTTTGAACCCTGATCTCCCACATGAAAGCCCATGGCAGAAACCATAAGACCATTGGAGCTGTGGTAGAGAATGAGGCCAGGGTTTGGTTTGTTTGTGTGCAGAAAGAAGCCACATTGCCAATGTAATGGTTGTCACTTATTTGAAATACAGTATATTACAACAATAAAGAAATATAAGGACAATATTATAGTAAAACATCAAAATACAATGGGTAGATACAGCAGGGGCAGTACTGGAACAATACAAGTCTCCATTGACTCCCATTATATGAT
>NW_013954083.1:16807-17846 GCF_001266775.1 Austrofundulus limnaeus
CTCTAGGACAAAGTATGCAGGAGGAGAAGTGTGCCAAAATGGAGATGACTTGGATGGGAAACGATTCACAATAGTGTGCATTGCATTGGCAATGCACACTGACTAATAAAAACTAGTAAATCCACTGTAAAAACTAATTAAAACTAACTGAATTATAAGATGAAAAAGTCTAAACCAAATAAAACTAAACTATAATGAAAAATCCAAAACTATAATAAGCTTGTTAGTGGCAGAGGCCAGCTGAAGCTCCAGAGGTTTGACTGTTTCCTTCATGCTGAGGAGGAAGAAAGCAGAGAAGAAGCTTCCCTCCCTGCCTTGCTTTGTTGACAGGCAGGGTTGGGACTGTGACGTGTGACAGGCTGCATGTCATTCTGTGTGCCTGTGAGTGGCCGGAGCGTTGTTATTCACACAGAAAAAAAATGGGTCAGGTGGCCTGTGGAGGATGAAGTGTTTGCAGAGACGTACCTTCGTATGCATCCCACGCACAGCGGGATTATATTCTGCAGCGGAGCAGGGCTGTCAGAGAAATCTAAATAAATCCAGGTTCTCTGCATCGTCTCAGTCTGCGAGCCGCTTCCCTCCTCACACCCAGCGGCCTCGCTTTACGAAGATAAATAAAGGCTTGCACTGAAGAGAAAATGGGAAGAAAATCAATACCTGTGTGCATAAATCTGGCTGCGGCTGCCACAAAGCATTATGGGARCATGACGGTTGGACTGGGCCGTGTGCAGAGGCAGGAATTAGTCTGCTGAGCGGTGGTGGGAGACAGGAAGGTGCAGCGTGTCATCGCGACCGGACCGTCGCCGTCTCGTTAACGTGTTCCTGGTAGAAGGCAGGAGTGAGGACGGGCAGCGTGCCGCCTGTTGCTCCGGCTGCAGCCCGACGTAAACTGGTTGGTGCCCCTTTCTCTGCAACCATCACGCTCCCTCCTCCGGACCGCAATGTTTACTCACCAGTAACCGCAATCTGTGCTTTATTAAACTCCTGGGGCTGCCAACAATTAGTGTGTGTGCGTGTGTGTGTGTGTGTGTGTGTGTGT
>NW_013954083.1:18624-20488 GCF_001266775.1 Austrofundulus limnaeus
GCAGGAAAGTTGACATTTTAAACCTTAATAAAAAATCGATACAGTGCTTTAGAATATAGATACAGTATCGGGAAATGAAATATCGTGATATTTCAGTGTATCGATATTTTCTTACACCCCTAGTGTGTTAAGCACATGCAAGAGGAGGAGGAGGACTGGGGGAAGATGATCAGGGGCCTCCGTCTAAACGGTGTGTATGTATAAAAAAGTTAWGTGTGCCAGGTTCTATGTCCACGTTGTGCTGTATCAAAACCAACGTTGCGTGAAAGTGTGCGTATATTTATGTACACTTTTCACCTGCTGTGAGAATGTGCGGCAACCACGCAAAGTTTTTCAGCCGACAGTTTTAACTCACAAAGTCATGAATCTGACCTGAATCCACAGAAATATGACTCTGTTGTGTTTTCTGGATGTAAGGAGCGTCTGAACACGGTGTTAGATTTTTATTTTAGTTTGAGTTTTTATTGTTTAAACAGAACGATGATGAAACTGAACCCCGGGACTGAAAATCATTTAACCTCAGACAAGGAACTAGATCAGTCTAAAAATTATCGAAGAACCTCAGTCCAGTCTGTAAACTGGTTTTATATTTTTGTCACATAATTGAAAACCGTGCCAGGCGTGTGCACCCTCGCCAGCTGGGAAGGTGTTCATATATGTCAACCCCTTTGGACATTTACCGTCTAATGAGCCTCAAACATCTATATTTTTTACTAAAAATTCGAAGGCTACCACTCGTACCCGCTCATGGGGGTGGGGTGGGGGTCTGTACGTGGAGATGACAGCGCTGCTGTAACGCAGGAGCAAAGGAGAGCAGAAAAACTGGATAATGTGATATTTATTTTTTATTTATTTTTTAAACGTCCATTTAACACCGTGTTCAACTAAATAGACAACAACTAACCAGACTTCAACATCACATTCAGGAGATGTCTGTAAAGTTCAGGAAAATCTCAGGCTTTGGTTATCCCGTGTGAATGCGCCACATAAAACAATGTCACCCACTCCTTATTTAGACAGTTTTCTCACTCAGTCTCCATTTAATGTATAATTTTCCTGCATCTAAAAATCATTTCTGATCCCACAGAGAGGAAACAGAGGAGAATCTCACACACTGATCACATTTACATCTATTTAACATATTTAAATGGAGGCGTGTCAGGGGGAGGAGTCTCAGTTGTTCGTTGGGATGTATAAAGGAAAGCTGCGCAGGAACCTGCGTACGCGTGGATTTATACATCTGAATATTTTGGTGCGGCGCACTTTTCTAAATTTGTCTGTACGTCAACTTTTAGTGTGAAAGCTGCGCAATCCTTTATTCATGAGGACCCTGGCTCCTTCCTCCTGCTGCAGTTTGGAGTCCTCCTCATGGCTCCAGGACCTGGACCTGGACCTGGACCTGAGCCAGGTCATATGTGGCACTCTGCCAGAGTACAGATTAGCTCAAAGTGCAACATGAGCTAATCGTGGAAGGAGCCCCCCAATCACCTGCCATTCAGACCTGCTGTAGACCGGACCTGGGACGATTGTTGTGATGAGTGTTTAGCTTTATTTCTCTTCCCTACATGGACTTTTCTTGTAAATTAGCTTTTATCAAAACTGTTTTTCTAAATGAACATTTTATTTATTKACTTTCTTTCCTGTCTGTTGTTCATACACTGCCTGGCCAAAAACCAAKTGGCCTCCTGGATGTAACTCAGGTCTATGATGTGGGGTCTCTGCAGGTGGTCAGGTCTAGGTTCAGCTCAAAGAATGAGGTCATCTGACCTGAATATACTGAAGGACCAGGTTACTCCATCATTGATTGGTTCTTCCCTGGTGGCACGGCCATTTTCCAAGATGACAATGCCAGGATTCATGGGGC
>NW_013954083.1:21284-23207 GCF_001266775.1 Austrofundulus limnaeus
TCCTACAGTATTTTTACAGTCTTTATTTTACAGTTAAATTATATGTTTATCAAATAAAGTCTAATGTCAGGGATCCCTTTAAGTAGAAAACAGAAACGTGTAAAACATAAATATTTATCAACCACATTTGGTCACTGCTCGGAGGAAGGATGATGTTTGAGCTCAGCGAGGTTCCTTCACTTCTGTTTCCATCAAAGTGAATCAGGAAGCAGGTCCAGGTGTGACTGACCTCAGACCAGTTGTTCTGAACACACTGAAGAGAAATAATCTGTCAGATTAACGAGGAGAGGTTTGAGTTTAAACATGTTTGTTTGGGTCTGAAGAGGCTTACCTCTAATTTACACTACATGTGTTCCTGCTCTGCTTCGCTCCGGCCTCCGCAGCAAATACGCACCCATTATAATCAATGACAGTGTTTACACTGGCTGCACACGGCAACCCGTCAAAATTAGAACAGATCCTATTTTTGGCCGACGCCAGAGTCAATATTTAAAGATTACGTCGCACCAACAGGAAAGGAAATGAGCACAACATCCGTATTTTCAAAATAAAACACCTTTATGCGGGATAATTTGTCGGAATAATGTTGAAATTGCAGCTATATTAATAAATATATGGATATATTTCTACACAAATGCTGTCAGAATGTATCGTTCTGTTTGGGAAGCAGATGGAAACATAGCATTAAGTATATGTGTACACACACGATACACGTGAATTTTATTTTGAAATCAGAAGTTTTAGAAAGACGACAGCGAGACAGTTTCAACATAGACACCAAAAGCCTTTATATCAATGTTTTCAGCTGTGTTTGGAGTTCGTCTTTCACAGAGTTAATGATTTTTTGCTGTTATCACTGAATTTATCACGCAATCTCTTTCCTGCACGTCTGTCGGAGCGGAGCGGAGCGGACGCTGTATAAATTGAGACACAAACGAACAGCTGCGACCTGCGCAGCGCAGCGCAGCGGAGACACATGTAGTGTAAATCCGGTGTTACAGGACACTAGTTTCAGTTCAATGTTTTCTCGGATTGGTTTTAGATCTGATGGACCCACTGTGAGCTAAAACTGCTGAGTCAGCATGAAGTGCATTATCTTCCCCCTGACTGAAGAGTTACTGGTTCACCTGTTTGCTCTTCGCTCTGACAGACTGAGGCAGAGGAACGATGGTGTTCCTGTCAGCAGACCTGYCAGCAGCTGTCTGTGATAAACACTAACTCCTCTCTGATTGGTCCACAGCTCACCTGGTGAGGTGTGAACCATCCAATCAGCGCATAACCAGGGCCTGAGGCCTCAGCTGTTAATGCCCCCCCCCCACACACACACACCACCCCTCCATCTCCAAACATCAGCTCAACCTCATTTAACCCTTTTTCAAAAATAAAACTCAGACAAGGAGAAGCAAAAATAATTTTCAACAAGACCTCAAACGACAAGAGCTGCTAGAAATGATGAGCGTCATGGAGGCTGCTGCAGAGCGGTGTGTGTGTGTGCGTGTGTGTGTGTGTGTGTGTGTGTGTGTGTGTGTGTGTGGGAGGAGGGGGACTTGGCTGTGAATGGCTGCTCTTATCGCTCGCATGCAGCTGCTGCAGCGTGTTTGAGAGGCAGAGAGGCCGTCCACACACACCACTCACTCTGCCGTTCACAGCCTCCCTCCATCATCTCTGCTGCATCTTTATGGCAAGTAGGTAAACAAAACAAAGACAAGTGGTGAGAAACAAACAAACAAACAAACAAAMAAAAMAAACAAACAAACAAACTCTGACTGATGAGGAGCAGGCCGTCAGTCTCACGTCCTCTCAGGGACAGGCATGAAATTCAATGTCAGGAGACATCACCATGGCACCCGCACACACATGCACACCAGTAACCTCCCCCTCCACACACACACACACACACACACACACACACACACACACACA
>NW_013954083.1:31654-35899 GCF_001266775.1 Austrofundulus limnaeus
TTATTTTACAGTTAAAATAAATGTTTATCAAATAAAGTTTAATGTTACAAATAATCATGGATCCCTTTAAAAAACCATTTTAGACAAATAATTCTGGATCCTAATCTTATTTTGTGAGTTTGTTTTGAAGGGCTGGACGTTTTGTTTGTCTTCTACCCTGCTCAGATCTGTAAAAACATGTAATCACAGTAGATGGACATATGTCCAGACAGAATGGCCTAATCTCTAAAAGCCCTTCACCCCGTCCACACCCTAACACCTCACCCACACCCCTCCCACCCCTCTCGCCTCATCCCTTAACATATGGAGACCGGAGGATTTAGTGCAGTCGAAGAAAATAAATCAGTTAAAGAGGCCAGCAGCTTAGATCCTCAACATGCCTTCTTGGGTGACCTGTCTGTAGATTTCCTAGAAGGAAAGCATCTGAGGAACAAACTAAGTAAACAAGCTGTTTCCTTCAGAGCAGCAGGTTTTTATCAAAGTTCACTCTGAGGGAACTTTTGTCCTCACAACACTGGGTTTTTACTATTTGTTGGTTCGGACCTCATCCTCAGAAATACACCATCTTTTCTCAAATATTTCCTTCCTTCATTGAAAAAAAAAACACTAGAAGGACCCGGTCAAAAAGAGTGGCATCCACTTTGTGTCACATCACAGAGTAAAACCACCAACATGTCCAGACCCAAGGATGTCAGGGACGTTTGGTCAAATGTCCAAATACATCCGGTTCAATTCWTTATACACAGCTGACTATTTCAGTAATTTATCTTCTTTCCCACATTTACTCACAGAAGWATGACAGAGTACATCAGTTTTACTATAGTACCTACAGTACAAATGTAGGGGAGACCGGGGACAGTTGAAACACTTTTTACATTTGACTCTGTTACTCAGAGATGGTTTGAATTAGACAAATCAAATGTTAATACAATAAACTTACATCTGTCTGTTAATAGTCAAAACCATTTATAGATGATTAAAGCATGTACATTCTTCACTATTTGCATTTGAAAATGAAAAGTCAGATGTTACAACTGACCCCGGTGAAGAAATTTATAGTTATTTGTATTTTTATTAGTACTGATGTTAGAAAACAACACCAGAGTATTAGGGTTTCCTTTTTATAATACTCTTATAATGTTTGATCTATTATGTGTTAATTGAAATAGAGTAGATACATATTCGAATCATAAACAACACAAAGTGAACCGTTTTAAAACATTAGGTTGAGGTTTTTATATGAATGCCTGTGATTCAGCTGTAGGTCAGTAGGGGGCGAACTCAGGCATTGAAGAATCGTGTAAATAAAAGGGAACTTCCTGTCTTTCATTCAGTGTGGTTTAGCTTGTCAGCCCGGTGACAATAAACCTCACTCAGATCCAGAATTCTGGTGTTGTATGACCTTATTCCTTTCGCAAATCAATTTATTTAACAATTGTGTTTTCATCTTGACTTCAGTCGATATTGAACACGTATTTCTTACACTGGGACAGGGGACAGTTGCAACATTGTTTGGGGCTGGTTACAACATATTATTAATACGATATATTTCACTGTAAATAAAAGTTTTACTATTTTTATATTTATATTATTATTAAATTAATAAAAACTGTAATTTATACTGATATCACAGTGTTATTTATTTATTCTCTTTGATCAAATGATGAATATAGATTTGCCTTGATGAGTAGACCTTATATACAGATGTCAAAGACTCTAATTGATATAAAATACAGTTGGATTTTAATGACAAGGATAATAGAACAATTTGTGAGACAATTAACTTTAGTTTTGCCTATTGTCACTGTACACCTACATAATGTAACATTTACATTGAAACAAACTGGGATTTTAAAACCATTGTTGAAAAAAACAACTGCAGAAAATACATCTTAAACACTTTTATGTTTTAAACTATAAAACTGTCATAAAAACACAATACCCTTTTAAGTGTAAGCTTAATTTAAACATCTTAATCTCATCTTTAAGCTCTGTTTTTATATGGATTTATTGTATGGGGACAGTTACAACAACTGTTACAACTGTCCCCCTTCCTGTCAGCAATGATAAAACCTCATGTGTTAGCTACATAAGCTCATCTGGATACATGTTAACTAGATTAGTTAAAAGTCAACAGATCACTTGTTTAAACCATATAAGTTTGAGCTGGATCACAAAAACAGTGACAACAGTAGAACAAAAATAAAGCTGGGCAAAAAAAATCCTTTACCTCAAAAACAGTTTGTTTTCTTCAAATAAATCCTGGAGCAGTTTTTGAATCTGTTTACTTTTTCTTTACAAGGTGGGACATCTAACTGAGTACATGCAACTGAGGCAACAATAAACAGAAAACAAATCATGGAAGTCTGTTGAATTGTGGCCCAGAATTAAATAATTCACGACCATACACGCAGACTTTTCTGTGCATTTATTCCAACGTGTTTCTGCATTTTTAATAAACGTGTCCACGACAGTTTATTGGCGTTGTCGGCAGGATTCATACTTGTTCTATTACAAGTATGATTTCAAGATGTTCTGACTCTGGAAGACTTAAAATAGAACCTACCTACCTATAAACCTGTGAACCTACGGACCCCTAAAAACTGTTCCCATGTGGATTTGAGTTAGATCATTAAAAGGGGGATGTTTTTACGCAGGTTTTTAAACTGCAGCCCTTTCAGAACTGTGGCCCTACCCCGATGGGCTCCTCATGTGACCCCCAATAACTGGCCCCACCCCAGGTTCCATCCAGATTGGGTTAAATAGGATTAAACTGGCTATCTGCCATTGAGTGGCTTGGACTGGACTTCTTATCTCCTGCCGAGGACTCGCAGGAACAATGACCTACATTAAACAATGCTACATGTAGCTTTTGAACTAGACTTCAGTCTCCTGCCAGCGTAGCTATTGTCTGTTCTGGTGCTGGTTTCCCTGGTGAAGTGTGTGTTAGTAGGCCATGTCCATGTCTAACTGGGACCTGATGACTGGTCCCTTGTGTGAAGGCCCTGGTTTTGATGCTGACCAATGATTGGTGAGAGTTTAATGTGTGGTCAGTCATCTTCTCCAGGTTCTTTTCTATGAAAGGATGAATGCTGATCCACAGTATACTGTACCTTTTACACAAGCTGTATTTTTCTCTGGATACGAGCCTGCAGAGGGACAGTAGTGTCCTCTGACGTGGATATGACAAGTTCCAAGCACCCACCCAGACTCCCTTCAAAGCAGAGACACCAATTCAGTGGCATAAGGAGCTTTGGAGTCAAATCCCTCGTTGATCTTTATGAAGTTTGTGTCTTACAATGAAGTACAGATGGTTTGCAGCTGGCTGTAAGGCTAGTAAATAACTCGGGCCTCAATTTTTGCCAGAGATTTGGTCTATTAATCCCTCTCTCTGACAGTTGACCAGATTTATACCAGACCAACCTTTCTATCCGTCATTTTCTTCTTCTTGTCTTTCCCTCCACTCTAAGCTTGTTATTCTGATTTATCGTCATTTACTGGACACAAAAAGGTGCAGGCAATGCTTTTTCACTTCAAACCCCTTCACTTCACTGACTTTAATTATAATTTTGCGAGGTCCGTATGAAGGGTTTTTGGGTTTTATAAGTTGGATTCTTTTTACTGATTCAAGTTTAAATGGATCAGTCACCAGATAGAATCACTGTTTGAGCCATTTGATTCACCGAATCCCATCTGAATCACATGCACACGAAAGCTTTACTCCTAATGTCCTCCGAGTAATACTTCTGATACCACTAATACGTTCTGTTTAAAGCACAACTGATACAATGTTCAGAACTGAAGACTTTTAACAATGATGTTGTTCTTACCTTGCTGCTCTATGTTAAAATATTTATTTTCCAACAGGTTTAGCTGCAGTTTGTTGCTTCAAGCCTAAAAGAAAATCTCATGTGACACAATGATCCTGTGAAAGGAAGTAGGTGAAATATAAAGCTCCACATGTGGAGACTCAGGTTCTAAAAATATCAGCTGACAGCCTGTGTAAAAGGTTCCTGCAGGCTTCAGRTGTTCGGACCATCAGGAATCAGACTGTGAGCAGGATGGTCCTGGTTTAGCTTCAACTACCAAGGTACTGTCAGATGTTTACATGTTCTTAAAGGGGACCTATAATGCAAAATTCACTTTTTAAAGTTTTTTTTGCTCAACTTTGGGTATGTACTTCTTAAAAAAAACAGTCCTAGGACCAAAAAAAATGCACCCAGGTAAGTAAATGTATTTTAAATG
>NW_013954083.1:36355-37770 GCF_001266775.1 Austrofundulus limnaeus
CAATGATTCTGACAGTTCTCTTACCCGATAGAAACAGCTCTTCTGAACAGAAGTCAGAGCAGGCAGAACTAGAAAATGGGAAATTTTATTATCTGAGAATTATTTTGTGCATTAAATTGAATGAACATGGTCTGGATAGCCCACAGACATACCATAAACATTTCTAGGACCCATAATTGGTCCACTTTAACAATCCATGGTCCATTCAGAAGACTTGGTAAACAATTCTGACATCACGGTAACCTTTGTTTTAAAGGCCTCTGCACATCCAAGTGATCCCTGATGAGAGCGTGAACCTCACTTTTTCTTTGCTCCATTTGTATGATAGAGAAAGGCACTGAGTATTGTTGGGTCATTAGAGCTCGTGTAATGCAATTTGTTGTGCATAGAAGAACTGCGTTAAGCACATCTCTCTCCTGGGACTGTACCGCAGCCAAAAAGGCAGGCAACATGTAATGAGCGTATAGTTAGGACCCTCACACACCCTGGAAGAGCTGTGATCATCAGCTGGTATAAAACAAATTCTCCCTAGGAAACAGCTTGACCCTGATGCTCGTTGTTTCCCCGTCCTCCCGTGGCAATTATTCTAATATATTTATATATTTATATCATTCTTTATCCATCACGAGTTGAAAGAGCTGGCACTGCCACAGCTCATTTGCATAAGACAGTAGGTAAGTACCCTAGAAGAGCCTTGGGACATGAACAGATGGAAGTGTTTAGCAACCTTCCCCACCTACTACTCACACACAAAACACACAAACAGCAGAGAGCCCCCACACCCCCACACACCCCCTCTGCCTTTATTCTATCATGTGTCCATGCAGCTACTTGCTGCTGTATAGCCCCACACAAAGATCCAGTCCTCCTCTCTCTTCTTCATGATGAAATAAGTCCCTGCTAAAATCGGAGGGTGAGTCTCCTGCTGTTTGGATCATAACAATCACATGTGGTGCTTCAGTCCGTCACTGTGACACAGAGGGATGGGCAGGTTTATGTCACAATGAAAAGCCTAGTGTAGGAGTTTTAGTCTTACATCCTTCTCATAACTTAGTTATGAGGAATTGAGAGTTCTTTAATACAGATAATGCCTTTTCTGTGCAATTATCAGGAATTAAACCAATGAGTAACGTAGTCAGTTAAGTTTTATCTAAAATAAATGATATTTATTTACAAAAACAATTACTTATATACAAGACTCATTGAGGGATGATCAGATGTTTACAAAGGTTGAAATCAATAATATTTAACTCGCAAACGTGTTAAATCTCGTTATTTTTGACAACTTTATCAGGAAAAACAACGTTTGGCTTTAGATGTAGTGTATATCCCCCCCGTGAAAAGATAACTCTGCCCCAAGGCGAAATTTGATAAATGCATCAAAGTGGGTAGGGGAGGGGTTTAGAGAGCGGAGG
>NW_013954083.1:39365-40432 GCF_001266775.1 Austrofundulus limnaeus
ACAGAAACAGTACTATATAACATTTTAGACACATTCTAGGCAGTTTATCAGCTAAAAAAGTTAATTTTGGGGTAAGTTACTCTTTAAAGATTTTGACGGGATATGGGAAAGATTTAAGAGTTTAGGAAGGAAAAGGTTTGTTAAGGAGGGAACTAGATTTTCTCTTATCAAAGTGAGGAGCCAGGAGGGTTTGGGAAGTCTCCCTCGGCACAGCCCAGACACAGACGCTCTGTAATCAACCAAGTTCAGCTTTTACCTTTTCAAACTTCAAGTCAGGTTAAGCGTGGTTGAAGTTGACCCGGGTCAGGTTTGGGATCCGCTCAGAAACCTTCAGAACCGACCAGGTTGCCAGACTTCAAGGAGTTGATTATCTCRGCTCTAGTGGTCTCTTCGTGCGTGGAGAGTCACAACCGACAGGTTCCTCGGATCAAAAATAAAAGCGTCTCAGAAGTTCTGAACGAAACTTCCTGGAGTTTGCTGGTAATTTGGTCCACAACTGGAGGTGTCATGGACYGGGAGATAAGATTGCTCCTTGGCAAAATGAGCTGAAATCTTATCACCTGAACGCTGGTTTTTCCTGAGGAGGAAAAACTCAGCTCTTCTCTCTTCAAAGAGAAGATGGAGATTGACTTTGGGGAGGCTCACCCGTTGTTAGTTACTAAAGGAGGGAGAGAGAAAAGAGGGTACCATCGGGCATGGCCTTGAAGCTGTCAGTAAGATGGAAGTGAAGTTTAGTCTGGGAGAGTTCCACTGGTCTGGTGAATACTGCCTCAGTCAGCAAAAACAACACCTGTTAAAACAGCTGAAACCTTGGCAGGTTTGAAGAGYTGAAAATGAACCAAGCTCTAATGAACTTTTAAAACCAACATGAATTTAAGATTTTGTTTAAGCACAAACAATCATACATTTTCATAGTAAAACATAGTAAACTAGATTATAGTTATTGTTTAGTTGAATTGAAAAATAAAACAGAAAAACGTATGTTTGTACCTTATATTCAAATAACGGTTGATTAAAACACACACAAATAAAAAAAACATTGGAACAATATCTTTGTGTTTTTTTTT
>NW_013954083.1:40582-43113 GCF_001266775.1 Austrofundulus limnaeus
ATCTTGATTAAAGAAAATAATATGAAATAAAATTCTCTTTATTGTTTAAGAAAACATGTTATGACTATAATTCGAACAGAGTTGTGTTGTTTAAAGGAGGCCTTCAGAGGTCAATTTCAAAGACAGATGGAACGTTTATTCCACACCTAGGTGACCACTACAATTGTATTTCTGGATAGAAATGCATATTATGTCAGTTTTAGACTAAGGTCTGCTGAGTAATGACAGAGATATAGATAATTTGGTCAAACCTTATAATCAGTGGTGGGCAGCGCTAAACCAAAAAATTAGCTCCACAATTTCTAAAGCGCTTATGAAAATATTTAGGTCCGCAACTTCAAAAGTGCTTATGCCGTAGAAAAACTAGCAGAAGCTAATTTTAAAGCACAAGTTCAATTTGACACTTACGAGCTGGCAATAATTCATGTACAATATTTGCACAACACTGCTAACTAGCGGTGTATGAACTCTTTTACAGCTTAATCCTACAACCGCCGATTGCTGGGGATGTGATTTCATGAAACAGACCTTTGATCCTGGTGTAAAAATAAAAAAGGTGTTGAGGATTGCTAGTTCGGCTGCTACTTTGTCTTTTTCTTTTGTTTGTTGTAGATTTTTCATTAAAGAAGCATCAATAAAGTAATTTTAAAACTGTTTATTGGAAAACTGAAGGGATGCATTCTGGGTACATGACGGATTTTTATTTGTGATGGAAACAAAAGTACCGAGTACAGGAAACTATCTTCCCTTCAAAATAAGAGCTTGGATTTTAAAGTTTTCCATGTAGTTGCTGTAGTTGACCACTAGATGTCAGTCTTCGTCAGCATAACATCTTTAAATCATTACTGCGTCTCTAACCCCATTGGCCGATTGCTTTGACCAATTATGTCAAGTACTGAGCTCCGATTGTAAAGCAAAAAAAATCGATACATACAAAATTTTAGTATGGATTACAAACGTTAACTGTTTTTGCTATTGCCTTCCTGCTATGTAAGCAGACACAAAGCATTGTGGGAAATGAGAACTGTGGCCAAAAGCAACAGTCAGCAAGGATGTATACCTTCACAATAAGTGTGTTTRTCTGGGAGGGGTGCTGTTGGATAGATCATGTGTGTTGTGATTCATTGACAGCCATACCTTCTGCTTTACAAGATAATGATGACTGGTAGGTAATTAGTTATTAGCGGTACTGCTTTTTGATTTTAGAAAGTGCAAATCGGCTTCTGAATTATAAAAATTAGTAAGACCGCTAAAGCGCAAACAAAATATTTAGGTTCGCAATTAGCAGATGTGCGCTTTAGCGGGCTGGTGCCCACCACTTCTTATAAATAACATTATTTGTAACTTTGTGCAATAATACTTAATGTGCTCATAGTATGTGTTGTGGATGACTCTCAGCTACAACTCCACCAAAACTCAGCTCAAAATCTGTGAAACTGACTTAACTACAGACAAGTTTACTCTTCTTGGATCAGTTAGTTATCTTGTATTGGYTTGACTCCAAAAGCTAATTAGCTGTAGATTAACATTTAATGATTATTTTCTGAGAGTTTCATTAAAATTTGTCCAATGGTTCATGAGATATTTCGGTAACAGACAACACATACTTAGATGCACACTTAGACGCACACACAAGCAAAAACATTATCATCCTGTCCTTGCCTTTGGATGGCAGACAGTAAAAAAGTGTCTGCTCTCTTTATCCTGACCTACTGCCAGCACAGAACCCTGAGGGCGGATCTGCAGGTGAGGTCCGGTAAACCATGGAGGGTAATCGTGTCCTCCCAGGAGCTCATCTGGGATCATAACATTCAATATCTTTTCTGAAGCCTTCGTTGCTTCTGTCCACTAAAATTCAGGCAATCTGCCTTTCCACAGAGGGTCGCTCACAGCAGGCCTGGCTGTTACGACAGTTTGTTGTTGTTTATAAGGTCATCCTCACCACAGGGGGCAGCATATTCATTCCAGCCTCACAGTGCTTGTGTTTGTCTCTGGCAGTCTGTTTCACTGTGGGCTCCTGCCAGAAGGTCAGGGTGTTCTCATCTTGTCTTCTAAATGGGCCAGGACAGCTAGTGAAACACAAACACCAAGTTCACACAGACAGAATGTGTGACAACCAATCTGCACACGAAAAACATTTCAATAATTTGTAGATTTATTGATGGCAATCAATGAGCACATGCTAAAGAGGCTGTGATTGTGAATCATCAACATAATTATTGCATGTGACCTGTTCATACCACTCCACTCAGGCAGAAGGTTTCAGTCCGTTTGGACAACAACATCCCACCATAAGAACAATTTCTTCCCCTCTGCTGTCGGACTCTTGAACATTTAGAATCACGTCACTCTATAACTCTGCCTTTGCCACTTTATCACTGGTTTTTAAATTGCACAATCTTGACTATATTGTTATTCTGGTCATTTTATCATTGGATCTAATTGCACTCCAACTATTTTGTGTTCTCTGATTACTGTATTGAACTGGTGTACATATGTTTTATATATTTTGTTTTATTTTTCCTTTATCC
>NW_013954083.1:43414-44696 GCF_001266775.1 Austrofundulus limnaeus
ATGGATGGATGGATGGATGGATGGATGGATTGATGGATGGATGGATGGATGGATGGATGGATGGACAGAAGGTTGGATGGTTGTAGTGAGGTGTGGTTTGGTATAATATGGTGTAGTCTGGTGTAGCATGGTGTGATTTGGTGTAGTTTAATTCATTTCAGATTATTTAAACAGCGCCAAGTCACAACTGTTGTCTCAGGGCATTGTACAAAAAAATACAATAAATCTAAAGAARTAGAGTGGTATAATGGTCCTTCTTGCAAATGAGACCTGGATCTCAATGGGGTTTTACCTGGTTAAATAAAGGAAATGAATGGCAAAAAAATATATTGTAATGTTATGCAACTTGGTGTTGTGTGGCATGATTTGGTGTAGCGTGGTACAGATGGGTGTAGATTGGTGTATTGTGGTGTTGTGTGGTGTGGTATGATATAGTCTTGTCGTGAGACTCAATGTGGTGCAGTGTTGTGTACTGTGGTGTAATGTGATGTAATGTGTTGTGTGGTGTAGTTTGGTGTAGTGTGGTACAGTGTGGTGTAATGGTAAATGGACTGTCCTTATACTGTATAGCACCTTTCTATCCATCCAAGACACTCAAAGCGCTTCACACTACAGACATTCACCCATGCACACACACATTCACACATTGATGATGGCAAACTACATTGTAGCCACAGCTGCCCTGGGGCGCACTGACAGAAGAGAAGCTGCCATACACAGTGTAATTTGGTGTAGTGTGGTGGATTGTGGTATAGTGTGGTCTAGTTTGGTATAGTGTGGTGTCATGTAGTGTACTTTGGTGTGGTATAGTTTGTTGTAGTTTGGTGCAGTGTRGCATAGTTTGGTGTAGTTTGGTGCAGTGTGGCATAGTTTGGTGCAGTGTGGTCTAGTTTGGTGCAGTTTGGTGTAGCATTGCGTAGAGTGGCCTAGTTTGGTGTAGTGCAGTGTCATGTAATGTAATTTGGTGTAGTGTGGTGCAGTGTTGTGTAGTGTGGTGTAGTTTGATGCAGATTGGTGCAGTGTGGTCTAGTTTGGTGTAGTATGGTGTCATGTAGTGTAATGTAGTGTGGTGTCTTGTATTGTAATTTTGTGTAATGTGGTGCAGTGTTGTGTAGTGTGGTGCAGTGTGGTGCAGTTTGATGCAGTTTGGTGTAGTTTGATGCAGATTGGTGCAGTGGGGTCTAGTTTGGTGTAGTGTGGTGTCATGTAATTTAATTTGGTGTGGTATAGTTTGGTGCAGTGTGGTGCAGTTTGATGCAGTTTGGTGTAGTTTGATGCAGAT
>NW_013954083.1:51332-55350 GCF_001266775.1 Austrofundulus limnaeus
GTTTTCTGGTTGTTCTCTGGTTGTTTTCTGGTTGTTCTTTGTTCTCTGGTTGTTTTCTGGTTGTTCTCTGGTTGTTTTCTGGTTTTCTGGTTGTTCTCTGATTGTTCTCTGGTTGTTCTCTGGTTGTTCTCTGGTTTTTTGGTTGTTCTCTGGTTGTTCTCTGTTTGTTCTCTGGCTACTTTTGACAGATGGAAATATGTAAAAACTTTGTGTCTTGTTACTACTCCTCAGTTTGAAATCTGTTTGATAACTGRCTCAGTGTTTAAATATCTTCTACTGCTGGAGCTCTCATTGTTTACATGATTTTTAATGGCATTGCAGAAATAAGCACAGCTTTGTGTGAACGTGCTGTATGAATATAGACATATCTATAATCAATGTGAGAAAGCATCAGTRGCACTGCAGCTAAGCAGTTCTCTCCACCTGCTCCCACTGCTCTGACCCATCCCCCTCCTCGCACTAGGCCACCCTCCCCCCTTCTCTTTGGCCCTGCTGTTTCTGTGAGTGACAGTCAGGGGGTGGAGGGGGTGTGTGGGAGTGTCTTAGACAACCTGAGCACCTGACCATCATGTCTGTCTCTCTCGYTATAAATGTCCGACGCCCAATTATGTCCCTTATCTTCCTCATTACTCAGAACACCTCAGCAACAGGAAGCTGAGATCAGAAAGGAGCCGAATGAAAATCCTTCTGTTATTTGTTGGGTTTTTGTTCGTCCTCTGGGTGGTGGCATGTTAAATGCCCCGTCAGTGATTGTGGTCATTTACAGCGTCACAGTAATGCGGGTGCTGATGGTTAGTCCTCCACTCACTGCTGTTCTTGCTGAGATTATGCTGAAGATWTAATTGGCTGATTTAAATCAGGACCATTGCAGCTGATGAACGATAGAAATCAGTTCCGTCATCACTGATTATTGCTTCTCAGAGCGCCCATCAGAAATTAGGCCATCATTTACTGAAGCTGCTTCATTTACATAAGCTAAAGAGGACCGGAGGAGCTCGCTCCAAACAGTCRTGTTTCATTTAGAAGCTGTGACTGCTCAGCTGACATCTCTTATTTACACTTTCTTAATTATTTGTTTACATCATTACTGGTTGTAAACACAAATATAAAACTGACTTGTACTTAAAATTTAATTAGGCTCTTTAATTCTTGTGTTCATTTTAAATTGCATGTTAGCTTGGTTCCTATAAAAGGTTTAAATCTATTTAAAGAGAGAAAATATGTGAGCCATCANGTGGTGCAGTGTGGTGCAGTTTGATGCAGTTTGGTGTAGTTTGATGCAGATTGGTGCAGTGGGGTCTAGTTTGGTGTAGTGTGGTGTCATGTAATATAATTTGGTGTGGTATAGTTTGGTGCAGTTTGGTGTAGTTTGGTGTAGTGTTGTGTAGTGTGGTGTATAGTGGTCTAGTTTGGTGTAGTGTTGTGTAGTGTGGTGTATAGTGGTCTAGTTTGGTGTAGTGTCATGTAGTGTAATGTGGTATGGTGCAGTTTGGTGTAGTTTGATGGAGATTGGTGCAGTGTGGTCTAGTTTGGTGTAGTTTGGTGTAGTTTGGTGCAGTGTGGTGCAGTGGGGTCTAGTTTGGTGTAGTGTGGTGTCATGCAATATAATTTGGTGTGGTATAGTTTGGTGCAGTGTGGTGTAGTTTGGTGTAGTGTTGTGTAGTGTGGTGTATAGTGGGCTAGTTTAGTGTAGTGTCATGTAATGTAATGTGGTATGGTGCAGTTTGGTGTAGTTTGATGGAGATTGGTGCAGTGTGGTCTAGTTTGGTGCAGTTTGGTGTAGTTTGGTGCAGTGTGGTGCAGTGTGGTCTAGTTTGGTGCAGTTTGGTGTAGCGTTGTGTAGTGTGGTGTAGACTGGTCTAGTTTGGTGTAGTGTGGTGCAGTTTTTGGGACAGCCTTAGCTGTAAGGTAGTGTCGGGAGAAGTGGGAGCAGCTAAGTGAAGCTCTGGCAGTCCAAAGCAGCGCTGCGACCAGCATAAGACAGCTCCTTTTGTTTCTACTGCCAGCCCAGGAAAAACCCACTGACACCTCCCTCTGATCTGCCTCCTCCCCTCCCTCCATCCCTACACCTCCTTCCTCCCTGCTTGTGCCGATGCCTGGAGTCACTCTCCTGGTTGCCACAGTAACTACCCCCCCATCAGTGCACCTAACAGGAGATTCTGTCTCAGTCTGACAGAGACAAGGGAAATTAGAGGGGGCTTGCTTCAGAGAGACATGGCTGCTGTGCAATTGTCTTTGGTTTGTCTCCACACACTGAAAGACTGCCGAGCAGACAAAGACAGGAAACAGCAAAGACATACCAGATAAAGGAAAAAATGAATAAAAACAGAAAGGCAGCATGGAAGTACAATAGATCTGTCTACAACCCTCCAGCCCCCACCAGCTAGGTGGTTATCTATCTCTCCATACTGGTTCAGAAACTAAAATTTCCAGGAATGTTGTTTGGTTACATTGATCACCTTCTGGTTTGAACAAGTGTCAGTACAGACAGAGTGAAAAGTCAACCTTAGTGAATGAATGAATGAATGAATGAATGTATTTGCCGACATTTTATAATAAAACTGTCTCTCTCAGGGCTGTGACTCTTGGAGACAAAGCTGTTAGAAATAAGCTGAATGTTTTGGAGCAGTCTGGCTGAATTCTGAGTGTTTGTAGCAAAACCACATTTAAATGGCAAATTTTTTAAAATCCCAGTGTGTTTTTGTGTGAATGGTTTGTAAAACTTTATTCTTGAACATATTTTGTTCACTTTCACTCACATCCCTGCTTTCTACCAMCTTTATGGTTTCAATAGCTGGTGTACATTTTTAAAGTTAAGAAAAGTCCATTTTAATTAAATGTCAGCAATGATTAATAAGTGTTATTGGTGTGGGTTTTTAGGGCAGAACCTGATTTTTGTCAGAGACGGTGTCAAAATACAGTTTTAGCTTTACAGAGATGAGTATTTGATACATCTGCAAGAATTGTWTTATTTCAAGAGCAAATTTGTTGTAGAAAGTTTTGGAACATAATCAAAACTCMAGCAGCAGGATGGTGTTTATCTAAGGTCGGCGTCACACTACAAGAAAATCATGCTGATTTTTGCCCTTCCAACAATCTTAAGGAAGTCCAGATTATCGTGATGACTCTAAAGATAATCTGAGCAGATATTCCTGCCATGGGTAGTAAGTTAAGAGTGATCTAGTCGGCTCGGAAGGACGTCAGGACTGCTCCGACCTCAAATCGGGGATATTCAATGTTTGATTTTTTGGCCTGATATCACAGTGTGTGTAGTGTTCAACTGAGCTCTCAGACTGTGAATGAGACATGCAGCCAATCAGAAAGCGAGGTGACATAAAAAAAACTGTCATGACTCAGCAGAAAGTCTGCTGGATGTTAAAAGTCCTATGGAATTGTTTTTCCTCTGGTAAAAATAGTCCACAAACGATCCACATTGTTTCTTCCTTGTTGCAAATGTTTATTTACTCTGAACTCACGCCTCTCTGGAGGTCACGTGAGATTTTTCCTCGGACATCTGAATTCTCGTGAGATTTCAGCAAGTCTCGCGTGATTTAATATCTGGCACTTCATGAATGAAATATCTTTTCGTGTGTGGTGTGTTGTCTCTTGCCATGTGGCTGTACACCACACACTKTAGGACCAAACCTGTTATRTCCATGATTGTTTATCCTCAYGTGTGGGCTCTATCAGTCTTTGAAAATCAGCAGACTGTTTTAAAATCTTGTWGTGTGACTCAGCCTWAAGAGGAGATRTAGGACGACAGAGRATGGTTCCAGGTACTTTACAGGGAAGATCTTTTGTCAWCTAGTCAAAGTCATTAAATATGTTTACATGTGCAAAAGTTTTAGGATTGAAATGTATTTGAATAATTTA
This sequence comes from Austrofundulus limnaeus, assembly GCF_001266775.1. Lineage (NCBI taxonomy): Eukaryota > Metazoa > Chordata > Actinopteri > Cyprinodontiformes > Rivulidae > Austrofundulus > Austrofundulus limnaeus. The sequence continues at coordinate 55,206 of NW_013954083.1, forward strand.
ATAGAAAAATTGTTTTTGTTATGAAACTGGGCTGCTCTCTGGTTGTTCTCTGGTTCTCTGGTTGTTCTCTGGCTGTTTTCTGGTTGTTCTCTGGTTGTTCTCTGGCTGTTTTCTGGTTGTTCTCTGGTTCTCTGGTTGTTCTCTG
>NW_013954083.1:58936-60479 GCF_001266775.1 Austrofundulus limnaeus
GATTATTTCTTGGTTTTTAGTTTTAAGTTGAAAATTAATCTAAATGAATCACTTGTTTGTAGGTTTTTATTATGTGGGTGAAAAGTGTCTGAATATGTTTTGTCATATTTATGATCAGATAACCAATCTATGATTTATACTTCACTGACTTCTGACCTCAGTTTAGTCTGCAGCCAACAAACACCAGACATGTGTAAATGTAGAGTTTAATAAACACATTGTACTGTGTTTAAAATAAAGAAAAAAGCTGTATTTTCATATAAAGTAAACCATTACTGTGACGTGCTTCTTCATTGTTTCAGTTTGATTTAATTCAGTTTAAAAGCACCAATTCACAAGAGTCTCAGAGAAGTCCAAGTTATAAGTTTATTTCAGATTCAAAAATATTTATAATTTGCAATAAATTCACCAACAGAATCAGAACCTGTTGAATTTTGACTTTGTTTCAAACCTTCATCATTAGTGACAGTAAAGAGAAACAAGTCCCTTCAACAGAACCAGAACCAGGCTCAGGACCGGCTGGGTTGGGGGACAGGAAAGAGACTAACACAGAACTGGTCCAGGTGTATTTGCCTCTGGAAAAGAGAAAAAGAAAACATGTTATTGATAGAAATGATTACGACAAACGTAGAGGAGAGAGACTAAAGTCAGCAGCAGAGTGAGGACACGTGGACAGTTTGTCCTCCAGCAGTCTCAAGCCTGCAGTATGGTCGCTCGGCAGCCGACCRGTCGACGCRCCGTCACGTGGTTGTTCGGCGTTCGTTTTCACACACACCTTTCACAGTTCCTGAGACACCCCGAGTTCCTGAGGAAACCCCTCCCRCTGCAGCATACGTCACTGCATGGGATTCCTTCCCGGGGGAGTACGGTGTGGAAAAATAAAAAGTCCGCAACTGGCTCGACGTTGTTTATCCTCAAACTGTCCCGGATTAAGCTCCAGAGTTTTTATCAGTCAGATTCCACTGTGAAAAATGACTGTTTTATCCCCATTTATGAGTTTTTGGCTGTTTGACTAAAACTTTTAAAATCGCTGCTTCCTGTTACAACAGTCGGCTCTGGAAACGATCGCTTTTTTCTTCCTTCCCTTTTTTTTTTTTTTGAAGCGAGTGGTTGAAGCAAATGCAGCATCTGCTTTCAGCACAAACAAAAACACTCCCACGAACTTCTGACCAATCACACCATACAGTTCGTATGTGTTGTCATGTGGAGGGGGGCGAAAACTTCGACCCGCTAGTTGCGACAAGAAATGCCGAAATGCGGACAATGTGAATAGAAGTGACGCAATTTTCCTCATTAAGGGCTCGTCACACAGGGAGCGACAAACTACAGCGATTAACGGCTGTCATCGCAGCCAGGGTGAAACCCGACACACGGGACGTGATAGCTATCGCAGCGTTGCGAATCACGCTCTCAGATTGCTTGACTCCACAAAATTTGATTGGTTCTTGACTCTGAAGGCGGGTGTGCATTACGGACGTGTAAACTAAACAAATCTTACGATGCTAATGATTTTGAAAAACAAACACACATCAAGATACAGTTT
>NW_013954083.1:60662-62302 GCF_001266775.1 Austrofundulus limnaeus
GAGCGCGAAATTTCACATGCACTATTTTCGCCGGTCACTTAGCTGGAGGAGGGCAAGCGATTGTCGCCTCACTGCACAGGCTCCATAGGAAATGAATGGAGAGAGAGCGACGTCGCCTCCCGTGTGTCAAGCTCTTTAAACTGCGACAGTTCGGCACGATTTCGGCAGTTCGGCAGCAGCATGCTGGAACCTTCAGTCTACAGCAGCAGAACTAAGGAATAACTCAGGAAACCTAAGTCTAACTATAGGGTTTATCAAAAAGGAAAGTCTTCAGTCTAATCTTAAAAGTAGACAGTGTCAGCCTCACGGACAGAAACTGGAAGTTGGTTYCACAAGAGAGGAGCTTGATAACTGAAATCTCTGCCTCCCATTCTACTTTTAGAAACTTGAGGAACCACAAGTAAACCTGCAGTCTGAGAGTGAAGTGCTCTGTTAGGAAAGTATGGAACAATAAGATATTTGATAAAAGATGTAGTTTGGTTGTTGAGAGCTTTGTATGTWAGAAGTAAAACAACATTTTAAATAAACTGAAGTTTTTGGACCCTCCAGGATAAAAAGTTCCAAACCTCCCTTTTCTCCATGTCTCCATCCTTTCATTCATCTATCCRTCCGTGCATGCAGACTGGTGTTTGTAGGCTTCCTCTGCACACAGAGTGGTTTAATGAGGGCAGGGGGACACATGGCACTAATTGCAGTGTGTGATTTATACCAGGCTGGGACCAGGCTGGAACACAGGCAGACGATGGCACTCTGAGAGCAGCTGCTTTGCCCAATATTTACTTAACCCTCTGCCGGCGGGCCTGGCACCAGCACCACTGATGATGGGTCTGCAGGGAGTCGTTCTCCTGCTCAGTGCTTATGCACAGCAGCAGGGCCGGGCCGTGTGTGGGGACCGCTTCAGAGTGGGAGTAGATGGGAGGTAGATTGGAGCAATTAGCCAGAAGAGTGGGATTGGCCCCCTGACAATTTGGCTATCCATAAAGACCCRTTGCCAGGTGACACAATCAAAACATGTTTCTGAACACACGCTTTTAAATGCATCTCAACCTACGTTTAGGAGCGGAGTTCTCATATATATGCACAGAAATAAGTAAATACAGGACAGAAATGAATGGTTTTTAATGCCAGAGTTTTGGATTAAGATTTGATGAGTAATGATGATGGAGCTGTTTTGGTCAAACACTGAACATCTCCTGTAAAGCTGAGCTGTCACACTGCAGCGTGTTGGAGACCAGTTCAGTTCATTAGCTGTAAATGAACTGAGTTGTTCTGACTTTTTGCCATTAGTGATGCACAGTGCTGATTAGATGTGCAGCTCATTTTCTATTGGATTGACTCCAGAGACAAACCCAAAGAAAAACATGATTTTTGGGTGTAGTAACATTTATTTAATTACTCTTTTAAATTCTAAAAAAATATATCAAAATCTCTAAACTACTAGAATTTACTAAATAAACAATACGCATTATATTATATATCAATATTACTGTACAAAAAGTTAAATGCTAGTATTATATTACCAGTAATATTTACGTGTTTTTTCTGGACAGCACATAAACATGAATATATTAAGTAACTTCTACTCTTCTGGGCTAAAACAAAGGGCTCATGCACACACAAAGGCTGCTGCTCCTCATTCC
>NW_013954083.1:69051-70421 GCF_001266775.1 Austrofundulus limnaeus
TATTATTAGTTGGAACTAAGTTGGAAAAATAAATATGAAGGTCAATTAAATTATAAAACCTGAGATAAAGCTCTCCTTTTTGAATTTAATTGGCGCATTTTTAATTGAATTTATTTGCTGGTCCATTTATATATTTCTGCTTTTTTTTCTAGTTATGTCAGTGTCGGTCCTCCACACTGCAGAACTTGGTGATTCAATGTCTGAATCAGGTGTGTTGGAGCAGGAAAATCATAAAACCTGTAGGGCTGCGGCCCTTGAGGACCAGGATTGCCCACCCCTGGTTTAAAGGATAGAGGTGTGGTATGAATTAAGTTCTGGTTCAGGTTAGGGTTAACTATGTACCAGTAATGGTTAATTTTAGGGAAAATGTCTGGATTAGGCATAAATACAGTTACAAAAATGAATGGAAGTCAATACAATGTCCTCAGTTTGATGCAAATACAAGGATGTGTGTGTGTCATAGGCGTAATTTGCAGGAATAGGAATTAACTGGTTCAGTAGACAGATGCAACTCTCTTGGGAGGGGTTTCCTGCAGTGGGAGGGGTTTCCTGCGGTGGGAGGGGTTTCCTGTGGTAGGAGGGGTTTCCTGCGGTAGGAGGGGTTTCCTGTTGTGGGAGGGGTTTCCTGTAGTGGGAGGGGTTTCCTGCGGTGGGAGGGGTTTCCTGCGGTAGGAGGGGTTTCCTGTTGTGGGAGAGGTTTCTTGCAGTGGGAGGGGTTTCCTGCAGTGGGAGGAGTTTCCTGCAGTGGGAGGGGTTTTCCTGGTGCTTGGCGCAGTATGTCTCAGGAGCTATGAATGGTGCGTGCTWAAACGAACACCAAACAACCAAGTGACTGCACTTTGACTGTTCATCTTCAGAGAGACGTAGAGGCCTTCAGAGTGTGGCAGATAAAGTCAGATTAGCTGAACTCAGTGCATTTCTATAAGGTTTTTTTGACAGTAGCTTTTTGCAATTTACATTGCCACGGTACCTTCAAACGCCACTAAAATAATAGCACACCTCCCACCACAAAGCCGGTCTTTTTGATATAATATAGCACAAGACAGGGGTCTGCAACTTTACAATCAAAAGAGACATTTCTGCTCCTTGTCTCACTAATAAAATGTGTCCAGAGCCGCAAAACAAGCTACAACTGTGATTATCAACTGGTGGTCCATGGGCCTTTTCAAGGCCTTTTTGGGAACTTTTACGGTCAGTGGAGGTGACATTATAAAACCAAAGGAAGAGTGTTATTATTATTATTTTATTTATTATTATACACGTCAGGACAATTAAAAATAACATTTTCATGTAAACAAGAGAAATACTGTATATAGTTTATACTGAACTTCATAAAAACCAGTACATCTGAATTATTCAGGTATGTTTAT
>NW_013954083.1:71390-73797 GCF_001266775.1 Austrofundulus limnaeus
GGGAGCCAGTGGAGAGAAGCTAAAACTGGAGAAATATGATCTCTCCTTCCAACTCTCATTAAAACTCTTGCAGCAGCATTTTGGATTAACTGATTAAAAACAACATCTTGTTTTACCTCAACATCCTCCCACCCTCTTCATCCCTCTCTGCTCTTCACCATCATCCTCCGCCCCGCCCCTCCCGTTCTAATGTGCTTCTTGAATATTTAATAAGTTTGAATTCCTGAGGCCCTCGTCTGTAATGATGGGAAAAATCAGACAATTAAAGCAGAAGGGCTCTAGCTTTAAGTCTCACCTCCCCCAGAGGAGCCAGAGATTATTTAAAGTGGCACACTGTTTGATTATCTAATCCTCCTCTTGCCCCCTCTGCTTTACTCACAGAGCAGCGTGCCTGCTCCACTTGCCACCACAAATTACCATGAAACACCAATGAGCTCTGTATTTAAGGCCTTTTTTGTAAGCAGCCATGTTGCGTCATGAGATCTCAGGGGAACGGCTCTATAGGTTAACTCCATCAGCTGCTCAGGRTGTCATCATCACCTACAAATAATATGATCAGCCCTGTTACTTTTGCACATGTGCTTACAAACAGGCTTTATTAGCTGTGAAACGGACATTGTGTGTGAACAGATAAGTGTGTCAGTGATAGAGGACGCTGGTTGCACTCAATACTGTTTCCCCAGGTGGCACCAAGGCTTTTCATGCTTTTCTCTTCTCTTCTGTAAACCATGGGCTTTCATCATGCACCAGTAAAAGCAAAGGAAGAGACAGCGTTACCGACTCATGGAACCCAGATAACCTTGACCTGGTTTGCTGCGTGAGGCGACAGGATTTTTTTTTACTTTTTTTTAACTCCCCAACAAAGCCAGGTTTGTTGGGGTTTGAGGATGAGAGAAATCTGAGGTTTTATCCAGAGAACATGATGGACCAGGACTGAGCGSACAGTTGCAGCTTTCCTAAATGCTGAGTTATTGTCGTGCTTTGGAAGTGGGCACGCATTCAGCCGTGCAGCATCTCAAATTATAGTTGACATGCATCAAAGTGCTGTTCTTCAATGACCAACGGGTGGCAGTACACTATCTAACCAGCATTTCGGTTGTGAAAAACAGGTGTGGAAGAAGAAATGTTTGACGTCACACAATAGAAAAGATGGTGGCTCGGTCACGAGAAGAACTGTTTTTAGAGGAACGTAACATAATAGAGCAACCAATATATCTATAGCTTTTATTGAGACAACGACGCAGAAGGAGATGGTGTGTTCGTTCATTGCATTGGAAGTATTTGATGCTGCCGCCACCTATCTGGATGTGTTTAATCTCAATTTGTCAGTGGAATTTTACAGACTTCAAAATTCCTTTTTAATGTTTTTRGGTATACATGTGCTRGAGTAAAAGCACAAGTACTTTGCCAAATTCACCCAATCTARGAAGCAGAATTTATATGRACAGTATTTATTTTTTACAATAACAAGCTGGGATGAAAACAAGAAAGATGAAATAAAAGTRACRACTTTCCACCTCTTGCCTTTTATTAACACGYAAGAAGTGTAATGTACAGATCTAAGTTTAAATCTAAGTTTTTTTATACCAATTCCCCTGCTAACTTTAGCTTTAATTGAGGGTCCTTCCAACATTTTAACATCTTCTTGCACACGTCCGTCTTATTTGTTGATGTCCACGGCACGCGCAGTCCTTGCGGAGTTTGAAAAATCCGGAGGTGCACGACCTCACGACAGGACACAGCAAAGGGCCAACGCACAGGGGCGGGGACGGCCATGATCATCGTATATTGCGTCACCTATGGTGCGTGCACCCTCTCGCCCACCTCGACGCGTCGAGCATAAACCTAGCTTAATGCCTGCCAGTGCAACAAACACACACACACACACACACACACATGTTTGTTTCTTGACCCCATGGGGACCTTCCATTGACTTCCATTCATGTTTTTTAGGTTTTATATCCTAACCCTGACCATATATTCTAAAATTAACCTCACAGGTACCTACCTGACACTAAAACTAAAATAAACCTTGGTCCTAAACATAACCCCACACCCGTAATTTGCATTTGGACCCGTGGGGACCACTGCCAGGTCCCCACGATTCACTTCGGTCCCCACAAGGTTGCTTTTTTGTGAAAATTGTCCAAACGTTGTAGGACACCCAACCCCCCGCCACACACACACACAGGTTTGCACAGCTATCTAATTGGGGACATTCTGTTGACTTCCATTAAATTTCTACAGCCTAACCCTGACCACAATCCCTAAGACTAACCTCACAGGTACCTGCCTGACCCTAAAACTAAAATAAACTCAATTCACCCAGAACCCATAGTCAGGCTCTACAACAGGGCCTACAAATTTCATAAAAAAACTTCCTGGTTGGACTCATCACTGTACAGTT
>NW_013954083.1:74797-75953 GCF_001266775.1 Austrofundulus limnaeus
GGGGAAGGGGGGCAACCAATGGCACCCCTGCTTGAAAAACTTTCCTTTAAGCTGTAAATTATTTTGTTTCCCACCTCTGCCCACATGAAACCATGACTTTGCATATTTGCTGGTCACAGTGCAGCTGAGCTCCTGCTGCTGGTGGCTCCTCCCCTCAGCGTGTTCAACACAGATCAGTCAGAGCACACACACAAATGTATTTATCCTCTATTTAAGCAGGAAATGTTCCTCTGGATGTGGATATGTGTTTTATATTTCACTTTTCTCTAAGTGCAGGCAGAACCTCCGCCACCCTGYTGGGGGCGCTGCTGAGCTCTGAGCCTGACTCTTCTACCGTTTCTGTGGGGATTATTGGACCACCACCTGTTTATGTGGTGATGAGACCATTAAAAGGAAAAATGGATGATTTTTAGAGTTTTTTTTTTTTTCTTCATCAAACTAGAAAACAATTAAACATTTTAACCCCTAACTCCCTCAGAGACCAGGTATCTTGTTTTTGGTGGAATCATTTTTGTATGTAACATGCATTGAACCAGGTGAAGCTGGTTTAATTTTAGATGATAATAATTTCATCCTAAAAAATGTCCAACTTGTTAAAATCAACAAAAAGCTTTCCTGAATGTGTACTTTAGACATTGCACTAACTGCTGGKGGTCAGAGGGTCCGGTAGCGCCAGTGCATGGCAGCCCCACCTCTGTCAGAGTGCCAAAGGGCAGCTGTGGCTACAATGTAGCTTACCACCATCAGTGTGTGAATGTGTGGATGTAAGTGTAAAGCACTTTGGGGTCCRGARGGACTTGATAAAGCGCTCTATAAGTTCAGTCCATTTAYCATTATTCTGCTTCTTACAGAGCATCAAGCTCTGCTTGAYAGAAGGCCCTAGATGTCTTGTAAAACAAAACCCAAGGTGTTGTCCTGAGACAATATCTGAAGGTTTCTGAAGCAGGAATGTGGGCCAATGATTTGKAGCCTCGGGGCTGAAGCTTCTCTTTAGCCCACTGATTTAAATATCATTCAGTGTCTATTTGCATCTAGTTTTAATAGCAATTTACTCAGGCAAGCAGAAGATGACATCTTTATCTGTGGTTTACACATGAGGCCATGTGCCTGAGGCCAGTGTGTGTGTGTGTGTGTGTGTGTGTGTGTGTGTGTGTGT
>NW_013954083.1:76953-81289 GCF_001266775.1 Austrofundulus limnaeus
GTATATTCCTTCCAGGTATAAAAAAAACATTTCTTACAAAATTTCTCCCGGACACAAAGCCAGAATTCAAGATTAATGCTAAATATCATGGCTTTGACTGTGTCTAAATAATATTTGACCATAATCGCCAGATCTTTTGCTTCAAATCAGTTTTTTTTTTTTGGTACTAAAATGTTAAAAAAGATTGCTTAACTAAATTCAGGTAACTAATATTGAACTTTTGAAGTCATTGGCATCCACAAAAAGTGCAAAAAAGTGTCAAAATTTGAGCCTTTTTAAAAATTTGGTCATGCACTTTCCTCAACTGTTATTTCAGTAATTCCTAAACTGGCATCAAACTGTATAAAAATATTTTCAGACACTCTACTAATTAAAAACATAAGATAAGATGTACAATGTCCTTTTTTTCATTCTAGAAGCAAACTAATTATGCCAACCCTCTAAATTATTGTTATATGCCAAATCTCAAATATTGTACATACAGTATTACTGCCCTATATTCAAACCATACTTTAGTATATTTGAAACCACTGGGTTGTTAATGTTAATTGAATCTCATCCATCCATCCATTATCTTCCACTTTATTCAAAGTCAGTTTGCGTAGCAGCACTTTGTGTAGGAAAGCAAAGACCTCTCTTKCCCCAGCCACCATTTCCAGCTCTTCTGGAAAGACTCCAATGTGTTCTCCGGCTAGCTAATATACTTAGTCTTTCCAGCATGTCCTGGGTCTTCCTTGGGGTGTCCTCCCAGTTAGACATGCCTGAAGCACCTCCCTAGGGAGACATCCTAGGGGCATCCTTACCAGATACCCGAACCACTTCAACTGGCTCCTCTGAATGTTGAGGAGCAGCAGCTCTACTCTGAGTCTCTCCCAAATAACAGAACTACTTATCCTATCTCTAAAAGAGAGTCCAGCTAACCTATGGAGAAAACTCATTTTGACCACTTGTATCCGCGATCTTGTTCTTTCGGTCACTAYYAAAGTTCATGGCCATAGGTCCACTTTAGGAGTTTTRCCTTACAACTCAATGCCCTTTTCATCAAAACAGGCATGTACAGAGTCTGCAAAACTGCACYGATCTGTCTATCAATTTCATTCTCCAATCTTCCATCACTCATGAACAAGACACCAAGATACTTGAACTCCTCCACTTGAGGCAGAACTTTACCCCAACACAGATGATTGACTTTGTAGTCAGGTCATCTGAACTGTGGCCATATGTTTTGGACACCTGGGTGAAGAGAGAAGCTGATCTGTCAACCGATAACCACCTGGTAGTGAGTTAGATCAGATGGCAGGTGAAGATGCCGGACTGTGGCAGGAATGTGTAGTGAGAGCTTGATGCGAACACCTGTCAGAAGAATCTGTCAGAAAGATCTTCAACTCACACATCTGAGAGAACTTTAGCTACTTCCCAGCCAAGGCAGGGAACATTGAGTCTGAGTGTGCCATGTTCCGGGACCTCAATTGTTGAAGCGGCTGACTTGATCTGTGGCCGCAAGGTTGTTGGTGCTTCTCACGGTGGTCATCCTCAAACTTGTTGGTGGACACCCTGGGTTAGAGCGACTGTCAAGCAGAAGAAGGAGTCCTATTGGGCATTGTTGGCTAGTAGGACTCTGGAGGCAGCTGAGGAGTATTGGCAGGCCAAGTGGATTGCAGCCCTGGCCATTGCTGAGGCAAAAACTCAGATGTGGGAGGAGTTTGGTGAGGCCTTGGACAAAGACACTCAATATTGGCTTCAATGAGATTCTGGCAAACCATCCGGTTGCTAAGATGAGAAAAGYAGCATTTCACTAACACTGTGTTCAATGAAGGTGGGGTGCTCTTGACCTCAACCAGTGATGTCATCAGGAGGTGGAAGCAATACTTCTCRAACCTTCTCAATCCCACTGGCACATCTTCTAAGGAGGAAGCAGAGTCTGAGGACTTCAGTGTTTATCCATTCATAACTGGGGCTGAGGTCGCTGAGGTAGTTAAAAAGCTTCATGGCAGCAGGGTTCCAAAGGTGGATGAGATCTGCCCTGATTTCCCCCAAGACTCTGGATGTTATGAGGCTGTCTCTTAACTCTTTATCCTCACTAGGGTCCTTGAGGGGTCATGGGAGTTTGCTAATCCAGTCTATATGTGTTTTGTAGACTTGGAGAAGGCATTTGACCATGTTCCTCTAGGTACATTTTGGGGGTGCAATGCAAGTATGGGATTGTTGGTCCATTGTTACAGGCCATTTAGTCTCTATACAAGCGGTGCAAGAGTTTGGTTCACGTTGCTAACCCAACCATCCTGTAAGTCGGACCCCTTCAGAGTGGGAATTGGACTTTGCCAGGGCTGCCTGTTGTCAYAGATTCTGTTCATAACTCACAGTACATGGACAGAATTTTTCGGTGCAGCTAGGGGGTGGAGGGAGTCTGGTTCAGTGGCCTCAGGATTGGATCTCTGCTGTTTGCAGATGATGTGGTCTTGGTGGCRTCCTTGCGCTGCGATCTTCAGCTCTCACTAGAGCATTTCATTACTGAGTGTGAAGCGGCTGGGATGAGGATCGGTACCTCCAAATTTGACATGGTCCTCTGTCAAAAAAGTGTGGATTGCTCTCACCAGGTAGGGGGTAAAGTTCTGCCTCAAGTGGAAGAGTTYAAGTACTTTGGGGGCTTGTTCATGAGTGAGGGAAGATTGGAGCATGAATTGAGAGACAGATTGGTGCAGCTTCTTCATTTTTGTAGACTCTGTACCTGTCTGTTTTGGTGATGAGGGAGCTGAGCTGTTAGGTAAAACTCCCTGTTTACTGGACAATCTACATTCCTACCCTGTGGGTTTGGGTGAACTTTGGGTAATTAAGTTATTCAGAAGAGACTCAGARTAGAGCTGCTGCTCCTGCGCATTGAGGGGCCAGTTGAGGTGGTTTGGACATTGAATGGTATATAGTACATGAACTGTACTTATTTAGCGCCTTTCAATCCAACCAGGATATTCAAAGCACTTTCCACTACAATCAGTGCCCTCATTCAACCAGTCACACAGCACTCCTATTAGGGCTCTACAAAGCTATTTCTCCTCATCATTTTAAAGGAAAACTATAACCTTCATATATCAGAATTTTAATTACAAAGATCTTATAAAGAATGCTTCAGACCAAAACAACCAGAATATATTCTGCAAACTTGGAGGCACCTAAAGTGAAACATATGAATTAATTAAAGAGAATAAATATTAGTTAAATATTTGATCCAATGAATAAAATGTTTATTGTTCCAATATTTGTGTTTTTACATGATAATTTATCATTTGAACTAAGAAAATACAGTTGAGTCAGTATTTCAGCACACCTGTTTAAATCTTTACGTTCTGTTTGTGTTTTACTGCTTTCATTTATATTTCTTACTTCATTTTGCGTCTGTGTATCTTGGCAGTTTGTAGACAGAGGCACACGTGGTGCAGCAATACATGTATCTGTATGGAGCTGCTCAGTACACACTATATACAGTATCAAACAATACAGATATTAAATGATTATTTTATCAGCTTGTCTTCTGAAGATGCTGTGTTGAAGGATCAGTGGATCTGTGTTYGACTACTCCACCTAGGCTGCACAGTCGAGCACAGATCCACATTTAATTTAAAAACTGTCCTTTAGAGGTTAAAAATTATTAGAATAATCTACAAGTTAAGAAGGGCATGAACATTTTTATTTTTGCATCAAAAAAATATTGAACCATGAGACTAAAGTATCAAACTGAATCGAATCATGAGTTTTCTGTTTCCAGCTCAGCTCTGTGTGTTTGAGCACTGGAATACTAGAGTGGACAGTGAACACATGGGATTCAATCATTTTATTATTTTTGCAGCACTGGAGATGCTGCTGCTTCACCAACATGTTGTCATGGCAACCCCCAGCAGCTGTCAGCGGACCTTCTGTAAAGATGACAGATGATTTTTATTACAGAGGATGCAAACATTGTAGAGTTCATCTCTTCACAGACGGACTGAAAGTAGATCGAAGAACAGGTTCAGAACATCAGGTTCAGTGGATCAGGTCCAGTAGAACAGGTCCAGAACTTCAGGTCCAGTTCCGGCCTTCCTAATGTTGTTTCACTTACGTCTCTGAAACTTCCGCCGCTGTCTACTCTCAGGATGAGGATTTTAAAGGAATAGTACAGAAAATTTGAGGTAGTGTTCAGTCTAATATTTACAGAGTTGTAAAGTAACAAAGTACAAATACTTTGTTATTGTACTTAAGTAGAAATTTTGGTTATCTGTACTTTATTTGAGTAATTATTTTTCAGCATACTTGTTACTTTTACTCATTACATTTTTACACAATTATCTGTACTTTCTACTCA
>NW_013954083.1:82289-82718 GCF_001266775.1 Austrofundulus limnaeus
CTTTAAGAGTTTTACGCAAGTAATATTTTTAGAGAAGACTTTAATTTTTACCAAAGTGTTTTGATGACAAGATACTTGTACTTCTACTCAAGTATCACTTTGAGGTACTTTATACAACACTGAATATTTAACAAGTACTGTAGCAGGTCCTGAGTGACAGCAGTCTGAGAGTACTGAGTCCAGGGCTAGGCTAATGATTTGCTAAACAAGTGTCAGTTTATCATCATTTTTCAGGCTTTTAACAACTTTTTCTTGAAAACTTCTTCCTGGTGTGAAAGAAGCAACCATCAACAAATAATGTGTAGTTTAAATTAAGTTAGTTTTTGTTTCTTTCCTGTAGCAGTGGAGAGAGACTATTTTAAATGTTATAGGGGCAATATCATGTAAAATCAACTTTTTTGAGTTTTATATCATGTTATAATGTTATAC
>NW_013954084.1:0-839 GCF_001266775.1 Austrofundulus limnaeus
AGAGACCGACTGAGACCGTTAGAGACCGACTGAGACCGTTAGAGACCGACTGAGACCGTTAGAGACCGACTGAGACCGTTAGAGACCGACTGAGACCGTTAGAGACTGACTGGGACTGTTAGAGACCGACTGAGACTGTTAGAGACCGACTGAGACTGTTAGAGACTGACTGAGACTGTTAGAGACTAACTGGGATAGTTGGGGAGACTCTGACAGTCTTGGTCCAGTGAAATTCAGAGTTATCTCTCCTGCTGGTCCAGGTGGGTCTTTTGGACTCAGGACCAGCAGGAGGGTTAAACCAGTTCAGTCTTTAGGTTTTCAGGCAGAATGTCCTTGTCTGTTTCTCTGTATCGAACCATCAGAACCATCAGAACCTTCCTGAGCTCTGGCTGAGGCTCAGTTTGGTGTCAAACTGTTTGTTTATGTTAAGTGCAGACCCACAGTTCATGTCTGACACAAGAAAAACCTGTTTGTTGTTGTTCTGGATCAACTTCTTATGTTTGAGTCCAGATCGGACTCATCCAAGAAGACCCAAATGTTCTCACAGGTTCTCACAGGTTCTGACAGGTTCTCACAGGTAGATAAAGTTCTGACAGGGTCTCATGGGTTCTGACAGGTTCTCACAGGTTGATAAAGTTCTGACAGGTTCTCACATGTTCTGACAGGTTCTCACAGGTAGATAAAGTTCTGACAGGTTCTCACAGGTAGATAAAGTTCTGACAGGTTCTCACAGGTTCTGACAGGTTCTCACAGGTTCTGACAGGTTCTGACAGGTTCTGACAGGTTCTCACAGGTTCTGATAGGTTCTGACAGGTTCTCACAGGTTCTGATAGGTTCTG